>NW_025946882.1:14911-16076 GCF_000764305.2 Hyalella azteca | reverse complement strand
CCACTAAGTGCGCCATGTGTGCCGCAGTTATGCCCCACTAAGTGCGCCATGTGTGCTGCAGTTATGCCCCACTAAGTGCGCCATGTGTGCCGCAGTTATGCCCACTAAGTGCGCCATGTGTGCCGCAGTTATGCCCCACTAAGTGCGCCATGTGTCCCACAGATCGGGTCGCTGTGTATGGACATCGTGGACGGAGAGCTACAGCGCGCCCAGCAGCTCGCCTAGAAGCGACGACCTGCCAAGCCCAGCAACATCGCCGTGCACCTCGTCAAAATCAAATTTCGTCGCAACCATCAAATTTAGTCACTCGCGACGAGTGACTATATTTTTTTCTATTTCGATCGCTCTTGCTCTTTTTGTGAATTTTATCATATTTTGTAAGCCACTCAAAGTTATGTTTTCGATTTCAAGGCTAGAAGGTTCATGAGTTGGCTTATGACGCTGCATGGCTTGGTAACCCAGAACCTTTTACCGCCAGCGTCGGTTGTATAAAAGTATTTATTAACTGTTGGAGAAATGTTGGTGTCTGTATCACTTGTTACATTTTCGGTACAGATAATTTTTTTTACTGTGATTTGTGACGTGTACCTGAATATAAATAGATTGTTTCATAATCATTAATCAGAACGCTGTAAAACTTGAAAAAAGCCGAATTCGCCTTTATTTGGTTAGTTAATTTGGTGATCTAGTTCCCACTTGGTATCATTTTATGCGTTGCAGACAGAGATATAAGAATTTTTTTCCATATTAATGTTGTAGCGACTAGAGAGATCAAGTAGAGGTTAGGGAAGTTGAAGTTAGAGGAACAAGAGGAGAGACTGATCGACTGAATGATCGACTGAATGAAGTGCCTGAAAGAGAAGAGATTGTTGCGGCTATGAGAGATATGAAAGAGTCGGCGCCTGGGGAGGATGGAGTGAGGATTGGATATATTAAGTGGGCGGATGAAGGAGTGATAGACAGAGTGATTGAGCTGGTGAGAGAAATGTTTGTGAAGAGAGCGGATGCTTGGGATGAATCTTTGAAAGTAGGGGTTATGATTCCGTTGTACAAGAAGGGTGATAGAAATGACTGTAATAACTATAGGGGGGTATGTCTGTTGAGTATGGGGAGCAGAATACTTGCGAGGGTGATAGCGAAGAGAGTGGCGTGGTGGGCTGAGTAT
>NW_025946882.1:0-14712 GCF_000764305.2 Hyalella azteca | reverse complement strand
TGGGGGACGAGACGCTGGGGGGGTTGTGGAGGGAGGGGGGGAGGAGCCGGTGAGAGCCAGGAGGGGGAGGGTTGCTCAGTGCCCGGGGTGCAACAGGGTGCTGTCGGTCGCCAATATGGCGAGGCACCAAAGGGCGTGCCTGGTGTGGGACCCTGGGGGGGGGGCAAGTCCCTGACGGGGATCGACGGCCCGGAAATGGAAATGAAATGGAAATGGAACAGAGCCTACAATTAACCTGCACCAAATAAAAGCACCAAAGCCAACTATTACCAATATCAGATTAACAGAGGTTACAAAGTAGATGAACGAATCACATCAGAAATGTTATCAGAAGGACAACATAAAATGACGAAATCGAATATCTGATCAATTACAAAAACATGAAAACTAGAAAATTTGCCACAAGGATTAATCCCTTTAAAAATCTGGGCTCCCACAAAAATCGATTTCACTTACAAATTTCCTGCTTAAAGTAGGTTGTGATTTTTTTCAAAATTTGACCTACATTGATCTGACAATAACTACTCTAAGCCGCCGCCTCACATGCCGCCTCCAGTCCGGTAGACCTAGCTGGAAATCACATGAAGTAGGCTCACAATTAATGAGAGCATATCACTCGGCCGGTCTTGCCTAAATAAAAATTAAGGATGGAGCATCGATGATTATAGGTGGCTATAGTAGATTATAGGTGGTGTAACGCTGCAGAAAATCGACGACAAAACACCAATAAATCGAGAGGGTGGCAAGTATAATTAAGTGGCAGTCATCGATGATTCATCAATGATTTATACGGCCTGAATCATCAATGGCGCATTGCAGGCAAATCTATTGCAAGCCACCGATAACCGTTTACCCAAACTGCACAGTGCATGAAGGTACTGCATCTCTAAAGCACAGCCAGCAAGTCGAGTGAGCATACGTTCACACCCGATGGGTTAAATCGCGTCGGCGTTGAGCTTCCTACTAATCTTTAACATGTCCTGCTTGAAATGTGTGTTTTCCGGATAATTTGCTTGTCAAAAAGTATCCTTTTTACGCAGAGGAATACGAATAAAAATTCGTTTTTCTATCTCTGACTTCGACAGTTAAATTTGATTATTTAGGGGAAATTTGATCAAACAGTCAAATAATTGTTTTGATTTTAAGTCAAAACTTTTGATAAAGTAGTCTCGGTATCTTGCCCACGCAAAAAAAATCAAATATTAGGCTAGAAAAAAATAGTGACTCTAAGTGGTGCAAGTATATCACGCCTGACATTTAGAATCATCGAGTGATATCAATTCCTTTTTCACGCAATAATATTCATGGTGGAAATATTTCGAATCATACCGCTGTCGGAATTAGTGTAATGTTCACATTATGAAATTTCGATGCTTGTTAAGAATTTTCACGTAGCCTTTACTCTGAGCTGAAGCTAAGCATCGTTCGTTATGGATAAACGAATTTTTTTTCAGGGGCTGTTCACTCGAATATAGCAGCATGCTCAAATAAAATTACTGATGGAAATATCTAATCATCACGGTGGTAGCCATAACCTGTCATTTGATGAAATTAATTCCTGCAATGCTTCAATTGAATATTTTGAAATCACTCAAGTGCCAATTCCTCTACGATGGCTCAACGGTAGAGGCTTGGCTTCGCGTGCGGGAGATCGGTGTTCGAATCCTGCAGACAGAGACTTTCTTCAAGTCGATTTTTCACGAGGTATATGTATGGTACTCAGATAATTTGTTCCTGCTACACGTCTTACATTGTTACTTGTACTGCCATGCAGAATTTGCATACGTAGTTCTCTAAATGGTGATTGTATAAAGGTCTCAGAAGGATTACTAGAATTTGAAACAAGAACCAACACCAAGGGCCAGGGCTATATTATAAAAAAATTGCGTTGCAACTCATCCACGCGACAACATTTTTTCTCGCTTGGAATCACCGACATGTGGAACAGCCTCCCCGATTACATCGTTGACGCTCCAAGTATAAACGCGTTCAAGAATAATCTAGATAAGGCTATGTTCAGATAAATATATGTTCAGCCTTAAATACCTATATAGCACCATATCGAGCCAGGTGGAAGTCTAGTAAATGTTTCAAACCATCAACAATTTGGAAAAGATCTGGTAGAAGGACCTGCTTTTAGATTTCCTAGGCATGCCATTAGCCTTACCTGCTGCCTTAATAGCTAGGCAGCATAGGTGCCAGTGTCACATTAAATACAAGGGTCTGATCCTACTCACAGTCTCACTGAAACATGCACAACATCGTAAATAAATTGAGAAGTATCAGATTAAAACTGACATAATTAATCAGAGATAATTAGACATCAACTTACTTGACATAAGGGGGATTCGTTGAGGAGAGAGCTTAATTTTTTATGGTCATCTTCTGAATGATCTGACAGGAACTCCTTACCGATTACGGCCTCTCAGCAAGTCGGCTCTGTTTGTTTGTTTCGAATTTATTTGTTTTACACGATAGAATTGCTCAATAAGCCCTATATACTTAGAGACAGACTAGCTGAAGCTACTGGAATTTTTATAAGGACTTTGAGGAGGGCAATTTTTTTTAAATTGATCTCAAAAACTGCACAAAAACAACGTCTTTCACGACAGTATTTACATTTTGGGCCCACGCTGACGTCACAGTCGGAACAACAAACGACATCCGCAAAGAGCAGCTGCTGCGCGTGGGTCAACCTTGTATTAAGTTAATTCAACCATGGCCACCCGCCCCCAAAAGTCACTGAACGATTTCAATTTTAAGTAATTTTTTTATTTTGACAGTTATATGAATGAACTTTTGGTATCTTAAATTCTAGGCTATGTATATTGATTTTTTATCAAAAATTTATTTTTATTCTCATCACAATTTTACTTACAGTAAGCATTAGGAACTTGTTTATCTTGTGAAAAATAACATCATTCATATGCCTTCCATTTTCTGCTTCACAAATTGCAGATCGTTCGATTACCTCTGCCATAATCTTTTCCAGTGTTTCTGGGCTATTTCTCTTATTTCTCTAGTGATGTTTTCCTTTAGCTCCGTCAAAAATTGCATCTCTCTCATTGAAATGCCTTCGATAAGCTCCTTAGATTTGAATTAATGAGCCTTGAATTTGGTGGTAATATTTTAAAATTTGTGTACGATGGATGGTACTGAATTTCTCCATAATTAATTCCCATGGTATGAAAAAATATTAGGAAATAAGAAACATATTGAAAAATAAAAAGGGTCAGTGACTATTGGCCTACCCCTGACACTTCACCATCCATTTCAACCGACCTGTGTGAGGTCATTTACTACTCCTCAGAGAAGACATCATCATCCATTCCCACTAACTATTATCCAAACGCACCATGCATTCTACACGACTAGACTAGTTTAAGCTTATTGTTTATTGCGAATTGGCTTCTTCAATTTAAGTTTGTGTAGCACCAGAGACGATATAATATGTAAAGTTTCAAATTCAGCTGATGGTGCGTTATGAATGTATACCATAGAGCTCCCAGAAATTTCTTCATTCATGTGACTCATAAAAAACGAACATTGATGGTAAACTATGAAATTTATGAGTAAGAAGATGGTCACATCAAGAACATATTTATTTACTTCCGTTATTGGCTTACATTCTACTCAGTAACTCAGTACAAATTAGCTAATATTCTACTTATATATTTCTCACCTAAGGATGGTAAGTCTGGGCTAAATAAAATGTCTGAGCTCCTGAGTTTTGCGCATCCTGATAATATTTTTTTGATGATAACAAATCATCGCAATTTGAAGAAATTTTACTGCGTCAGTAAATAGAATTGTATCCGCTGAGAATTAATTCTCAAACTTATTTGTTTCCTGAAGTTGTTCCCAGGATTACTTTGATACCTTCATATAGAACGTTGATTTGTTGTTTGTTGATACCTTTGAGGCAAATTATAGAAAATCAGAGAAATTTTTTAAATTGTGCTAAACTACATATATTTTTAGGTTGTTTCACTTGTAGAGTTCTTGATAATGATACATTTATACCGGATAATATCTTCAACATATTTGAAAGAAATTAACTATACTCGGTAATTTCATCTACTGATTAATATTCATCTTTAAAGTATTTGCAGCATGCATACATATATGTCAAGGAATCAATGTTGCTTATCATTAAGTTAGACATGCACTGCCCATGATTTACGAACGAGTATCAAATGCCACCTGTTGCATCTATTGCAGAATGATCAAAACGTAGAGCAAGAATTCTCTATTGTAACCATTGCTGAGATCAGTTGTTGTCATGAGCTCTAACTCGTCCATAGCATGCAGCAGTAAATTAAGTTACTGATATTTACAAACACAACTTTCACTTGTATTTATAGTGAGCTTTTAAACACCATTCATGGATGTCTCACTCAGTGCCACGCGAACAAGTCCATTTCCCTAAGAAAACATTGCACGACAATTGATATTTGTATATAAATTCGATTCAATTCTATTTATCCCAGTCGCCCCACGGAGAAATCAGAGGCAGCGCAGCGACAGCGTGCAGCACATCGTTCTACTGTTAAAGTATTTACAAATTACCTTACACTTACAATTACCTTACACTCCAAATTACCTTACACTGGGTCTTCTATATCCTTTGGATTACAGTGATAGTTTCAAATGTCTCTAATGTATTCGGTGACTCGGTTTTAAAATTTGAAAAATTTTATTTTAAACCATCCTGCAGATGTTACCAAGATATAACATAAATCATTTTTTGTTTACGATTTCAGAAGCATTTGTACGCACGACCGCGAACCGTTATTTTATCAGGTTGATTGGTAAAGAAATTTGACAAATTCAATTGTATTTACCGGAGCGTGTGCGTTTTAAGTAATTGACGTATAAATAATACGACTGTCATTAAAGGTTGTATCTCATTTTGCCTATGATGGTGTTTGATTGAGGTCGATCATGGAGATTCAAACAGGGAAGAACAGGCACGTGCAGTGGGCACTAGTGATGTGTTTTTTTTATATGAAAACGTTGACATGAAATGTGTTGTTGAAATTATGCCATAGATTTATTAAAAGGAATGTTAAAGGATCGCAAGTTATATTAGTTAATTTATTGCCTAGCATCATGTGATGAATACTGAGCCCCAAACGATCGAATAAATTAAACACGGCGGCTGGTTCAGATAATAAAGTAATATTATGACTAAATTCGACATTATTATGGTTAGCAAGTATTCAAACTTTTCTTAAGAGTGAATTATAATTATTGCGGTGGAATTAATCGGGAAATTCCACTCGTATTTGGTTTAATATTCGAATATACTTTCCTAATCTTCCTCAAAAATTTAGAAATTTAACTATATATTATAAAATAAACACATAGTTCGCTGGCATCAATATTAACAGTTCCGTTTATACAGAAACTGATCATCATATTTTAATACAAATTTTAACAGACGACTGAACTAGATCGGAATCTATAATGTAGCTCGTTATTTTTATAAAGAATGTCCAACATTTATTTTCGCAATAGCAGCTCACCTTGTGGATCATTTCAGGTCTTAGTCGACGAACAATTTAACCAATTTCATCGCTTGTCGCTGTTTTACCCTCTTGGCTGGAGGGTACCTCCTGCTGGCTGGAGTCTCTAATTAAGAATGATAACGAGCGAAAAATCAGGAGGGGATAACGGTTTTATTTTTCGGGTGTAGGGGTTTATTAAGAAACGTGGAAGGTCATGAAAAAATTCAAAATTAATGCTACTATAAAAATTCTACTGCAATGTTTAGTAGTTATATTAATGAGGCTTGTTATTTACATGTACTTTGGCTCCGTTGCAAGTTATTATAACATTCTTTTCTGTATTATTGATGTATATCGCCTGGTTCGAGCTACCCAATATGTAGGTATGAATTTGTATCTTAAATTCATTTTAGATTTTCTAGTAAATTCATCCATGTCAAATTTACTCGCTCTGTTTCTTTAGATAACAATTTTGCTCAGGTTAACGGATTTTCCACGCAGAATGGAGCTGTGTTCTCTGCCAGCGACGCGAGAGTTACACTAATGGGGAGCTCGCAGTTAATAAATAACAAAGATTACTTAATTCATTTTCGTAATCAAACTCCGGGAGTCTTCAGTCAAAAACTAGAATTCAAAAATAAAGAAATCATATTTACTTGAAGTTTATTACTATGGGGATTATTATTATTTTCACTATTATTATTGTTACCATTACTATTATTATTGTTGTTATTATTATTATTATATTTATTATTATTATTATTATAGGTGTACAGACGTATTTTTAAAATTGGAATATGATATACCTATAATAATTTTACAATTGAAAAAGTCCGTCACTATGCTTCAATCATCGCCATTTAAGCAAAGGGATCACTCAGAATAATGTACGGGTTATTTTACCAGGAAATTACACATTATCTACTCATAGTAATGTACTGCATATCAAAATAATGTAGTGCAAGTCAAAGAAATATGCTGCAAATTCAAGTATTGTGACGCTTATCTGTGTATTGCCCCCGGATATACATTTCAGAAAGACAGAAACGTATCAATTAATCAAATTGTATTTTATAATATTTCAAGTTGTTCTCTGTACCTATGAGTGAATTTACTGAATGAGAGGAACACTTATCTAAAATAAATACACTCATATATGATGGATACTCAGTAAAAACCTTACAAGTTTGCTGAACAACAGCCTAAGACATCATTATTCATGCAGGTATATACTGTCACGCATACAAGCACGCAGGCACGCACGTATGTTCATTACATTTGTCGAATAAGGCAGTTGGTCCTCTTGGTATGCATCCCATGTTAAACATAACATAAGCTGCCTGTCAGGCATTTGAGGTTGAAACAACGGCGACGAAAAGTTGTTTCTGCGAAATCAGCTCGCGATGGACTTTGTTTTACAGCGTTTTGTTTGCCTGGTGAGTCGTAAGTTCTGGTCTACAAGGATGAGCGATCAGATTAGCGAGGAATTTGAGTTAGCGATATTTTGCCCCATATCAGTGCGTTTTTTTAACATATCACTTATTTATGATAAGGAAATTGTCTTATTATCACCGGTACGCTGTTTTATTACACATTATTTATACGTGGTGATGATATGGAAGCTTTTTATGATTTTATGTTTCTACAGCAATAATTTATGGGCTAATTAAGATGGTGATATTTTTACGCCATCTCAGTGCGCTTTATTCACACATAACCTACATATGGGAAGAAATCGTCTTATTTTCACCGGGACGCTGCTTCTTACACATTATTCATGCATGGTGATGATATGGAAACAAATACTTTTACATTGCTACCTCAATAATTTGTAGAATTACTCAGGCAAGCGAAAAATGAGAGGACGGATACACTGTTAGAAAAAACGGTGAAAAAACGGTCCCACTGGCGTTCTAGTGGCAAGTCGCCCCGTGAAAATTAACGGTTTCGCCGTTTTGATCAGATGTTTTACGGATTTATAGTGTTAAATTGGAATAATAACGGCGACACGGTGTTTCTTTTCACGTGCCGACCGGCCACTGAAACGCCGGTAATACCGTTAACGGTAATTTTAAGGTAATAAACATGTGGAGAGGTAAGATTACGGAGAGCGTTGACTGGGAAAAATGACCCATAGGTTACTGCAGGCATCGTAATATTGGAGAATTAAAAAAGATATAGGTTTAAAAAACGTTTTATAAAATTACAATACATGAATTCTAAGACAAGTTTTTATTTAAATCAAATGCAAACTGTACCGACCTTAGCTTACCTCCAGGCACCGTATTATTGGAGAATTTAAACAAAATATATATTTTTTAAAATTATGTCTCATAAAATTATAATACATAAATTCTAGGAAAATTAACGTTCAAATCAAATGCAAACTGCCCTAAGTGCACAGATTGTGCACGAGCTATTTGATGGTTTTCATTCGTGCTCTATTGAAGATTCTTTATGATCTATTTTGTATAACAAATCAGGCCTATATACATATAAGTAAAGCATGAACTATTTAAGTAGAACATGACCTGTTAAGTAGAGCAAGACCTAATAAATAGAGCAAGACCTAATAAATAGAGCAAGACCTAATAAATAGAGCAAGACCTAATAAATAGAGCAAGAACTAATAAGTAGTGCAAGACCTAATAAGTAGAGCATGGCATTTAAGTAGAGCTTGACCTATATTAATTAGAGCATAACCAATTAAGTAGAGCATGCCCTATATTTTAATAGAGCATGAGCTATATTTGACTTGAGCATGACCTATATTAATTAGAGCATGACCTATTAAGTAGAGCATGCCCTATATTTTAATAGAGCATGAGCTATATTTGACTAGAGCATGACCTATATTTTAATAGAGCATGACCTATATTAATTAGAGCATGACCTATTAAGTCAAGCATGACCTATTTAAGTGGAACATTACCTATTAAGTAGCATGACCTATTAAGTATCAAGACCTATTAAGTTGAGCATGACCTATTTAAGTAGAACATGACCTATTAGGGCGAGCGTGACCCATTTAAGTAAATCATTACCTATTTAAGTAGAACATGATCTATTATGTGGAGCATGACCTATTAACTAGCATGACCCATTAAGTAGAGAATGACCTATTTAAGTAGAGCATGACCTATTAAGTCGAGCATGCCCTATATTTTAATAGAGCATGAGCTATATTTGAGTAGAGCATGACCTATATTAATTAGAGCATGACCTATTAAGTAGAGCATGCCCTATATTTTAATAGAGCATGAGCTATATTTGAGTAGAGCATGACCTATATTAATTAGAGCATGTCCTATTAAGTAGAGTACAACCTATTTGAGTAAAGCATGACCTATTAAGTCGAGCGTCACCTATTTAAGTAGAGCATTACCTATTAAGTCGAGCGTGACCCATTTAGGTAGAGCATGACCTATTAAGTCGAGCGTGACCTATTTTAGTAGAGCATGACCTCCTCCTCTTGACTGTACCACGAATTCCTGTACAGTGTACACATAACGACAGATGCCGTACAGGAAACATTAGTTACGAGTTCGTAACGCGGTCAACCAGTCACTGACGTCTCTTCAACGTAAATCCACTAATCTAACACGAGAAATTGGCCGCTGCGTGAAATTGGCTGCTTAGTGGACTTAGACTGCTTTGTGTATTGAGTCGATCGCTACGAGTACTTTAGGCCACTACGTGAACTTGGGCTACTTTAATTGTGTGCTCAGGCCGCTACGCGTACTTTAGGCCACTACGTGTAACTAAGGCCGCAACGTTAGCCTAAGTAGAGCTTGACAAGAAAAATTGTTATGCTCTACTGCTCTATTGAGTAGTAGAGCAAGAGTGTATACGTTGACACCGCACAGAATGAGAAACGCTTAGATCGGCTGTCAGTTTTTGGTGAACTCAATTGCGAAGGAAAATTTTTGATGTTTATAAGTTAAATACATAACGTCCATTAAAATTTTTCTTGTCAAAATCCTCCTCATAGGTGAAATTAATGACTAAAGAGCGTCCTTGAAAATTTTAAGAATGGATTTGCTGTTTTTTCTCGATGTTGCACAGCCGTTCCCATAACACGGCAACTTTGACAAGATGGCATAGTGAGGCCGACTACCCTACACATCTCTATCCATTCTACATATGCGGTGCTTCTATGAGTAACTGAAATATCTATAAATATATTAACGTTGGTATCAATATCATTTGCTTATGTTTGTTATTTATGTTAATAATATCAGTATTAAACTAAGTCAGGAAGTTAAAATAAATATACAAAGTCGAATATTACTGCCCGAGGCTGAGAACGAATCTTAGACGAAGATTTTCTCTTCAGATGAGATTTTATAATATGTTATAGTTTATCCTGCAGTAGCGAGCGTTCAATATAAATCCCTTTCCCCAACTTGACCTAATTGAAATACCCAGAGCAAGTAATGTCATGTAGATTGCGATTGCGGAGCCAGAGCTTCTGAGCCCAGTAATCGGTGCCAATAATTAGGGCGGGATGCACCCATGCAGATGACTTCAATTACCCAATTGTGAGCGTCTCCTGGTGAGATTAAGCGTTGAGATAGCCTGCCTAAGATAGAATTTCATGCTTGAGAGTTCATAGAGGTAATTTTATAAATGAATTAATCATTATTACTTAATAATCGCGTTTTAACTTAATTATCGCACAGTAATTGTTGCAGTTCAAAAATCGAGCTCGGCATGTGCCATCATGACCTGCGTAATTCGGTTTGCCGACAGAGATGGGAACAAGAAAACTGAAATTGACTATCGAAGTATTACAAATATGATAGTTGTTAGCATTTGACATCGGAAGGAACTTCAATCTTGATTATCTCTTCATCAGCTGAGCGTCAATGAAATTTTACATCAAGCGTCTCCCTTATAGCATTAGCGAAATAGAATATCTGAGGTAAAAATAGTCTAGTTTTTTTATCCGTCAGAGCCTTCATGGGCATTTGTATTAACATCAAACTCTCTATGCATACATAATAATAACGGAAAATGGATTCAATAGATTAATTTTTTATGGATTCTTATAAAGTGAAATTATATAAACAAATGGAGATTATTGTGTTCTTCCAGTAATTTGTTTAATATACTTGAAGAAGAAGAAACAATCTTCGCTGAGACAATCAAGAAAATTAATAACATTTGACGGACACATGGAGGACTTAACTGTTTCGAAACCTAACAATACATATCGTTGACAATTGATTTAAACTGCAATTAAATGAAAAACTACTCAAGCCAATTTAATCCGTATCCGTATCCTACTTCCACAAATTTTTAATCCCCCTGAGTTTTGCCCTCGACCTCAGGTTTCAACATCGACTTGCTTATCATATTCAAGCCTGGAGAATAAATGTGACGAGTCGTTTGCAGATGAGACCATGCGGGGCATTAGTAGTTATTAAACAAAATAGAAGAGCTGATCATGCATGCTTCCAGTGGCTGATCCTTAACTAAATATCTACTAATGATGCTTATAAAAGATCGTGATTGGCTAGGAAAAAATCCAGCACAAACCCTCCATATATTTAGCACTCAACTTTTGCAAACTGAGGTCCGGGCCTGTCGTGCGCAGAACCTCCGGTGACTCGTCTAAAGTTTTGTTCAAGAACGCGACATTCTGAAACAAAACAACATTACAATAAAAAACGACAACTAAGGAATATATTCATATGTGAAGTGTCTTGCGCACAAAGAAATTAATTACGGAAAACTTAATAAGAGGTCATTATTTGTAGTTCTTGAACGTACTGTAGAGCCGAGCGAGTCCTGTCCCTAGCAAGACTTCTTGTTCAAAGTAATATATTGTCATGAACTACGGTACGAAATATTATGTAAATATGAACAGTGAAACAGAAATTTAACGACAGGACTCATGTCACGAGGATGGACTTCAAGTCGTACGTGTTCGACATTTCTACATAAATGTTTAGATCTAAATTTCTGTTCCGCATGAGAAGCTATACAATATCATCAACGGTAAATCACGGCAAATAATTACTACTCAACAGAGCTCTGAAGTCGTGAGCTTCAATCCAGAAACTAACCGCACAGACTAAATGAGTGAGTGGACTAAACACAAGTGTAATGGGCAAAGATTCATGACTAAATAACTCAATCCAAATTTTAATTCATGGCCCGTATAAAAATAGAGCTTTTATGTTATTCTTAAATGATTATTGACATTATACTGTAAAAATAATTGTAACAATATTATGGCGAGATGTTAAGCCTGCATGTTGCCGACTTATCTCGTGAACATAACTCCCACAATTTTAATCCATTCAGCGTAAAAATTTCATCATGACGAATAAAGCAGCTCCTCAAAAAACGATAATTGCAAGATTTTTTATAAAAACCAAGTAAAGATACTACATGTATTTGTCAGTGCATACTTCGAAGTGAGCCTTGTAGTCCTCGTCGCCGTGAGAGCAAAGTGCACTAAAATTTAATGACGCTGCGTTACTGTTAATGTTCTAAGTCTTCTACCGAACCTGAGGCAGAACTGAGGTGTTGCGTCGGGGAGAGCGGCAGGCATAAAGTTAAGTGTGCGGCCCCTCTCGTAGGTTAGGTTAGGTTAGGTTAGGTTAGGTTAAGTTAGTATAGGTTAGGTTAGGTTAGGTTAGGTTAGTATAGGTTAGGTTAGGTTAGGTTAGGTTAGGTTAGGTTAGTATAGGTTAGTATAGGTTAGGTTAGTATAGGTTAGGTTAGGTTAGGTTAGGTTAGGTTAGGTTAGTATAGGTTAGGTTTGGTTAGGTTAGGTTGTTAAGAAAGTCGGGAAAGGTTAGGATTGGTTACGAAGAAAGTCACTAATGCTCAATTAACTGAGCTGCACGTCCACAGGTGGTTAAAAAATTTGTGGGAATACATGCCGAGCTCAAGATTTTGGAATGAAATTTTAAATTTGAGTCTTAAAGTTTTGCATGAGCGTTTTGGTTCTTCGGTAATTATGTGAAATTTTTTAAATTATATCATGTACTAACTGAATAAGCGAATTATTATTAAAATTCATAAGCAGCCTGTCGAGCTGAATGCAAAGTACTCCAGACTCATTTCATATCCTAAAAATATTAAATATATGTACTGTATTCACTGCAGAGATATATCATGGCACAATATTAGAGAATACAGTAAATTATTTCATTTATTTTTTTACATTGAAATGATTAACCCTCTAGCGAACAAGGAGATACAATTACACAAGAAATTCTAATCTATAATTTGGCAACGCCTAAGTTTTTCAGAAGTAAAGCATATTATCAATTTCAAGCTGACTTCTTAGCTTCATCGTAGAAATTGATAGAACATCGGAAATAATTTCATAGGAATAGCTTGATAATTTGCTAAAAGCAACTATCCGAAATATTCCTATGATCTCAGACAGTTTCGCTTATGCAAATTATTTTAATCCCGACCATATGCAGAGACCGAGCTATGACCTTAAATCTGCCTCTCGCAGTGTATTCTAATACAAGAAAAGGGATAAATTTTAGGTAAGTGTTCCCACTGAGAACAGATGTACGGCATAATTTGTTCAGCTGCCAAACTGCAGCTGCAGCGAAGTAGCAAACTCTGCGTCTAGGAGACTTGCAGGTTTAAGGGGACCGACCTAGCTAAAATTTGAAAATTTTGAGTTTTTCTGTTTCTTATCTCATCTTAAAGGTTGTTTTCTTGCGCATCGAACGAAAGTACCCCTTTTTAGCCGTTTTCTATGAATTTCACGTTTTCTATCAATTTTTTCGAAAAATTCATAGGAGCAAAATGTTCTTATTTTTACATTTTACGTATGTATGTGAAGTTTCATGATGATCGGATAATAACTGTAGAAGTTTCTCCGGAGCTAGGTCGGTCCCATTAAGCGCTCCAGAGCAGCTGCAGGAAGTTAAAAGTAACTATGACTATTTCCCTCCAGTCAAGACTGGAAATAAAATGTGTCGGCTAGTCAGAAGTTCTAATGAGCTTGTCACCTTCACTGCGTGGATCTCACTATGAAAATTAGATTTCACGCCCTCCTAAAAAATACGGAGAAAGTAGTTTCATTTCTTGCTTTTTTTGCTAATAAACACGTGGTAATGGCACATGATATAAAAAGAAATTCCTCTGATCCTAATAACGAATTAATTTCAACATTAGAGGAGTAAAATAAATAATGAGTTAATTATTTAGAAATTAGGTTGCGTGTTGATCTGAACAATATTTTCGTCCGTTTTGACGCAATCAGCCGTAATCATAGCGAACTCAAACATTTTATCCCTACAAGATAAATACTTTGCGGTTATGATAGCCGTCACTGATATTCCACTGTGAGTCAACAACGTATAAACTCAGTGCGTCGTAAACAAAAATATACAACAGTGATGCAACAGGTATGTACAACAGTGCGTCGTGATGCAGATGAGAATTAAGCATAAATTTTCCATTCCTCATTTTTTTTCCAGCGATGAATTGTGCGGTTGAACACAGATTTTGTGTATTAGGAGTTGAATGCCCAGTTAAGCGATTAAATAAAGCTTTGCGTAAGTGAGAGATATCTATTATATTCTTTACTTTACGAGGTCCTGAGATCACTCCAGCCGAGGCTTTAGATTGATGCTCGCACGCTAAGTTAATCGTACGCCTGCCCCATGGATCACTCAATTGATACTTGAAAATTTTTTCAGCGTTTTCAGAGGGCCATATAATTTGTGTTCTTCCCAATTCATAAATAATTTCAATTCAAGCACAGGTCATAATCCAGTTAATGTGACAAATAACTATCTATGGCTCAGAAACGTCAGCATTCATGCAGCAATGACGGGAAATAAATTTAATCTATGATGATGCAACTGTACATTTCAAAACTTGCAAACCATTTTAAATGAGGACTCGGAATAGAATGCTTTAAACCTAATGTCTCCGATGACACTTCATTTTCGTCCTAGGAGTCAAATTTGCAATGCATTAACAAACTTAATCGAAACAGACAGTATGTACATTTAAAAAATCCTCCTGAGTCCTCTTGAAACAGGATAGTCACCTTCGCAACGGCTGTGTTAAATTCTGATCTTTTCATGCACACAAAAAGAAGCGACCTCATCAAAAGGAACTCCAAATTAGCACGCCTTCTTTTAGTCGCTGCGCATCTGATATACGGGCGCTCTAAATGAGGCAGCAAATAATGGGAATATCGAGTGATCCA
>NW_025946881.1:0-1622 GCF_000764305.2 Hyalella azteca | reverse complement strand
GGTCTTGAAGTAACACTACAATAGAAAAACATCTTGAACAATTTCTTTTTTTTAAACAGAATTTCCCAGGTTTGAGCTTGCGGTGACGCTAGCCTCAGACAATTGAAACTAGAAAATCCGGCAAAACTGTCAGGACAGCTAGCTATTGCGGCTGACAAGTTTCTATTATATTTCGAATTATTCAACTATAGAGTTCTTCTCTTATGGCCTTTTTATATTAGTATTTTTATTATTAGTATAACGAATATTTGTGTTAATTTTTTATCCAGTATTAGATGTGTCAAAAAAGCTAGCATCTGGACAGCATCGTTGTTATTTTCATGGCTTTGCCGCAGCTTCCATTGCAGGCGCATGGGCAGCGCTGGGCAGTTCTTTCGGTTGGCTGAATTTATGATGGCAGTTCCAGGCAAATTACTCCAGTTTTCGTGTTCGTGCTGGGAACTGAAATTTTTGGGCGGCAAAAGTTACCAGAATTTGCATGGCTACCGTCATATGTGAACTAAAATGTGTGTTTTACGATTGTAATTTTTCCCCTGACAAAACTATTATACTTTGTATGTAAGATTTATTTTTGTCGAGATCGATCATGATCATTTAATTCAATTTAGAGTGCGACAGAATATGTTGACAAAGCTACTCACTTCCATTCATAACTTCGGTTGCTGCTCTACATTTGCTGCAGTACTTAGGATAATTAAAGTATTTTCGAAATAAAATTGTGCTGAAAGATCTGAATTTTGTAAAGAAATACGTTTTAAATAAGAATAAAGATATCACAGTAATTCAAAACTAAAGGCAGCAAATTATCCTCGCTTTCAGAGGGGCTCCGTTCTTCATATAAGCATCTAAATCCGCGTATGTTTCCTCGTTAGCGACCAAAGATTTATTGAACGCGGTAGCGAACGCGACGGCACTCACTCATAAGAATAAATGTGTCATATTGTCGAAATAGTGACACCCTTTCTCTGCAAAGTACTTGCTACGCTACGATAAACTGTGTCATGGCACCTCTTAAAAGGTGCTAAACTGCATCGCTATTTAATTGGACGAAGTTTAACTCATTTCTGATCTGAGCCATGACGTCAAGTTTTTGCCACATGAAGCTGAGGTTTTGCTGGATTTATCGAGGTGATTTATATTGAATAATTCATTACGTTATATGCATGTTTAATGAGTACATAATATAGAACAGGAATATTTAATTTACCGTACGACCGCACCAGCAAGACGTCTACTGCCCTTGTCCCGAACATTCACTCAGAGAACAGAGCGACACTATGTCCAAATAGCGATGTACTCTCTGCCCGCATGTGTGAGTCATCCTGACCCGGCTAATAGGATAGCTGTATCAGTGCTACGTCAGCTCTATGCTCGTGCTGTGGCTGAAAGAATTAGCCATTATTTGAATAATATAACTCATTTATTTTCTGAGTGTCGCTAGACTACATTACTTCATCACAAGCCGCCTCGATGCGGAAGAACAATCCGAGAAGATGGACGTTATGTAATTATTCGGGATGTTACAATCAATCCCTGGTGATGAATGTTACATCCCGAACATAATTACCGTACATAAAAAACATCCCGTTACATAAAAACAATCCGTGGTGATGAATGTTACA
>NW_025946880.1:0-512 GCF_000764305.2 Hyalella azteca | reverse complement strand
ATCTGCGCGTGTGCTGACTTTTACGCCGCGATGGCCAGGAGTTGCACCAACACCTGCATGAAAAGAAAAGAGTTAAATTGTTTGTGCCAAGACAAACTGCATGCAACAATGACTTAAAAAAATGTCATTATGCGTGGAAAAAATTCCCTGAAAACATATGTCATCCTGAGTGTCAGACTGGTTCAGGCCCCATTTCCCAGGCCAACTGGGACTGGTGTCTCCTTCACAGTTCACCTGCCACACCTGGCAGGCTGGGCTGGCTGGCAGCCTGGCAGTGGCCAGTGGAGTGTGGACTGAGTGGAGGCTGGCCTGGCTGGCTAGCCTAGCTTCAAGAAGCCTTCAACCTCCCAGTCTAAGCACAACTTTATTTTTATCGGAGGCTTATTTATTTTCTACAGTGCAAATGTGCAACAGTAAGTTTGGTGGTGGTCGCGGGTTGTAGGTGAAAAAGAAGTCGCACGTTGACCGCTTGTAACACCTGGACTCAGCAATAGTTATTTAGTTGAAGTCTT
>NW_025946879.1:0-325 GCF_000764305.2 Hyalella azteca | reverse complement strand
CCAAACGCCCTCTTCTTCCTTACCGCCCCCCAAAATCGTTCCACCGCCCCTAGGGGGGCGATATCGCCCACTTTGGGAACCACTGGGCTAGGGCTTCATGTTATGCTCCATGTGTGGCTAGGGCTTCATGTTATGCTCCATGTGAGGCCTCATGTTATGCTCCATGTGAGGCTAGGGCTTCATTTTATGCTCCATATGAGGCTAGGGCAGTGGTTCCCAAACTTTTTCACGCTGGCGCCCCCTTTGGCTTCCTAGTGAATTTCTAGTGCCCCCCACAGACACATATAAAAATATACGCCTCTTGCTTGAAATTTGAAACACTGCA
>NW_025946878.1:74842-88186 GCF_000764305.2 Hyalella azteca | reverse complement strand
CAGATACGAGCTGGAGAACCGCCTGCTGCCATGACATTTCCAGGTGAATCCCTCAGAAAGGACCAGCCAGATACAAGGAACTAATTCTGATTATTGTGATGAAAGTCTACAGCTCTAATATAGTAATGAGGATAAACAAGAAAAATTCCAATTAGCATGAAATTAGATACGAATCATGTTATTTTACCTGCTAATGGTGTAGTTCAGTATCATTCTATTAAATGATCAAGAATGTTTTATTTGCAAATAAAAGAGCATGAATTTTGTTAATCAGTAAATCAGAACATGAAAAATCTATATAATGAAGTATGTGTATATAAGTTGACCATGTGACGGACATGCAAACATTTAACCTCGTCCTTGCACGTATGTTATGAAGAGTTCATCCAAATATGAGCGCGTCGGAAAAACTGAGAAAATATTATTCAGCTCCAGGTTTTGTTGCTAACGATCGCAATTTACACAAAATATTAGATAATTTTAATTGCTACAACACATGAATCACGAAGACTAGACTAGTGTTTCGACTGGAACAGATCCTTAACTGAGGGATCCTACAAAATCTCCTCTAATTCCTGAACATTATTTTCTTTATTAATAATTGAGCTAAAAACCTTCAAGGGAAATTATGTTTAGTCATCAACAAACGTTTCGTGATGTAGGCAGGAATCCTAAGTCAAATTACCTCGTGCATTGAGAACGTATATTGGCACACGACAATTGTAAACGTACATAATTGCCCTGCATAGAAGAGGAAGCGTATACAAGGTAAATAAAAATTCAGAAAGATTAACTTATAGGTAATCTTCTTTTTTATGTTTTGAAGCTGCATGGTGTATAGCTTTTCATAATTAAATTAAAGTACAAACAAAATTAGCTGACTTACAGAAAGTAGAGCTGCTGGACACATAATATTTGCTTCTGCTACTTGGCTTTGTGACGCAGGAAGTTTAAGATCATGGAAAATTATTCAACAGAATTTTTTCACTATTAAGAATAACATTATTGTTCAAGAAATATGACACGAGTCGCCACGGTAACTATTGTCCTGTCCGCCTGACAAGTGCTGTTTGTGCAGCACTAATTAACCTTTTGTCTACGTTGAACGATTGGACCCGCCTGCTGGACGGAAGTGAGCCAGTGGATGCATTGTACCTCGATTTTGCCAAAGTATTTGTCAGTGTTCCGCATGAGCGGCTGGTGCGTAAATTGAAGTCTTTGGGAATTGAGGGAAATGTACTTCAGCGAATCAGAGATTTTCTAGTAGGTAGACGACAACGTGTCAGTATTAACGGAACCGTGTCAGACTGGACATCAGTGCGCAGTGGCGTGCCACAAGGGAGCGTTCTAGGGCCTATTTTGTTCTTTGCTTATATAAACGATCTGACAGAAGTAGTGTCCAGCGTGTGCTCCATGTATGCCGATAACACAAAAGTTTATAATGCAGTGAAGGATGCGTCAAATAAAGAGCAATTGCAAGATGATCTTGACGGTTTTGTTAACTGGACTGATACGTGGCAGCTCCGTTTTAATGCTGACAAGTGTAAAGTACTTAACCTCGGGAAAAACAATGAACAGCAAGATTACATTATGAGAAAACATGGTTGCAACGAGAGAGTAATGATTGAAAAGTCTAGTGTGGAAAAAGATTTGGGAGTTTATGTCAACAAGGAGCAGAAATTTTCTAAGCATATTAAATTGAAACGCAAGCTAAAAAATCCAGCAAACTTCTTGGACTGATCAGACGCTCTTTCGAGTTCCTATGATGCAGAAGCGATGAAGCAGTTGTTTGTTGCTGTCGTGCGCCTGAACTTAGAGTTTGGAAACGTTGTGTGGTCACCGAGATTTGACAAGGACAAAAATCTAATAGAAAATGTTCAAAGACGTGCAACAAGGATAATTCCAGGTTTAAAAGGCAAGTCCTATTATATGGAGAAAATGAAATATTATGAAGCTTCCTAGCCTCAGTTATCGACGTCTGCGTGGGGACCTCATTGAAGTATACAAGTATACTCGTGGTTTGTACAAGGTCACAGAAGGATTACTAGAATTTGAAACAAGAACCAACACCAGGGGCCACGGCTATAAACTAAAAAAACTGCGCTGCAACTTCTCCCGTGCCTAAATTTCTTTTCGCTTCTAATCACCGACATTTGGAACAGCCTCCCCGATGACATCGCTGGCGCTCCGAGTATATGAACGCGTTCAAGAAGAGACTAGATAAAGCTATGAAGAAATATATGTTTCAGACTCAAAATTCCTAGCACCGTATCGAACCCGGTGGAAGTCTAGTAAATATTTCAAACTATCGACAGTTCGGAAAAGATCCGGTCGATGGGCCTGTTTTTTAGCTCTCCAATGGACAAGTCGCGAAACGTACATGAATCGGCGACAGGCCACATCAGGCCTATTCTTCAGCGCCGACTTCACTATGCTATGCTATGAGGATTTTATTTATTAATAAGGTTGAGAAATATCCCCAACCCAAGGATGCTATCGCAAACACAGGGAAATCCAGCGGAACTGCCTGCTGTGTGTTTGCATAACAATTGTTTAAATTTCACTTTATAATTGCAATTTTTTACATTAACATCACATTAGGTTTGGTCCTTGTAGATTCGTCAGTTCATTAACGGGACCTTTAATATTACAGAGATAATGATCAGAATTTGTGGTAGCGGACTAATATTATTTATTGCAGTTTTACTGTATATAAATACTGTAAATGGTGAATAATAAGTATTATTACTGTTCGTGGAATCATTACTCGCAAATCTGAAAATCTTTGCCGAAATAGCGCGAGAATTTATAAATTTAGATTTCCCAGTAACCAACCAATTAATTAAATATGTATCTAGCAGTGCAGTATAATTTTATCTTCTATCTCTTTATCCAAAGCTATATTTTTATGAATATTAAGGACTACAAAATTTTTAAAATACTTTTCTGCACCTTTCTTGTTGTAGGTTTTTGTTCTATCATGAGCAATAACTGAGCACGGAAGATAATGGAAGTGATTTGAAGCCAGACTGATTTCTTTGCAGAATACCACTAAATTTTCCGTGGAGTTAGTTACATCGAACAATTTCGACGTTCAACTTCGAATATTCTTGCACTGTCTCTCCATCTGCAATTTAGATAAAGAATGAATTTAATGCCGTTTACTGTTCGCAAATTACTGTAATGTAGCAGTGACGACAGTGCATGTACAATTAATTACCAATGCAATTCAATGCCCAGTACTGCACATCAACGTATGTTGTTGCAATCTTTAATTTCAATATAATTTAGAGGAGTAAAGACTTAATATTGATATTATTTTATCTTCATATAATAATTACATTTCTCGTGAAATATATTTCAAAACAAAATGAAAAAGAAAATTCTGTCTTTATAATAAATTATAATGCTGATTATCCTGAAACTACAGTATTTATCAAAATTAAATTTAATATAATGGATTAATGTATTTATTGAAGAACAATTGCAGTAAATCAGCTTTAAGTTGTTCATAGGAAGGTTATAGGTTTTGAAACTAATCAAGTGATAATTGGAGCTGTGCTGCTGAGAGAGCTGGCGCTAAAATGATGGTCTTAAAAAGGACTATTAGAATTTTCTAACTATAACAATGCCTCTCTTGTATGTGTAATGTAAAGCTTATGTTATGTTCTTTTAAGTTATTCTTTGGGGAGTTGACCGATCAAACTTTGTTGGGAATTTTTTACACATTTTTGAAGCTTTCAATATTTTTTGGGGAAACAATTTCAATTGAATAATTTCCGATGATCTCAAACTTCCTGCGTCACAAAGCCAAGTAACAGAATTTAAATATGAAAAGCTATACTCATTTTAGCTTAAGAACATGCTTACCAATAAGATAATCATAACATGGTTACCAATAAGTTTATAATGCTTACCAATGCTTAAGAACATGCTTACCAATGAGTTAATAATAAGAAAAAGATACTTACACATAAGATAATCTTTCTGAAATTTTATTTGCCTTGTATGCGCTTCCTCTTCTATGCAGAGCAATTATGTACGTTTACAATTATTGTCGTGTGCCAATATACGTTCTCAATGCACGAGGTAATTTGACTTAGGATTCCTGCCTACATCATGAAACGTTTGTTGATGACTAAACATAATTTGCCTTGAAAGGTTTTAGCACAATAATAAAGTAAATAATGTTCAGGAATTAGAGGAGAATTTGTAGGATCCCCCAGTTAAGGATCTGTTCCAGTCGAAACACTAGTCTAGTCTTCTTGATTCATGTGTTGTAGCAATTAAAATTATCTACTATTTTGTGTAAATTGCGATCGGTTGCAACAAAACCTGGAGCTGAATAATATTTTCTCAGGTTTTCCGACGCGCTCATATTTGGATGAACTCTTCGTAACATACGTGCAAGGACGAGGTTAAATATTTGCATGTTCATCATAACGTCAACCTATATACAAGTACTTTATTATATAAATTTTTCAAATTCTTTTTCACTGATTTACTAAATTCATGCTGTTTTACTTGCAAATGAAACATTCTTGATCATTTAATAGAATAATGACTGAAATGCACCATTAGCAGCTAAAATAACATGATTCGTATCTAATTTCATGCTTATTGGAATTTTTCTTGTTTATCCTCATTACTTTATTAGAGCTGTAGACTTTCATCACAATAATCAGAATTAGTTCCTTGTATCTGGCTGGTCCTTTCTGNTATTTGTACTCTGCTTGAACGGTTCAAATTTCTATCACTGATGATGTAAAGATGATTGATGATGAATGCAATTCGCTTTACTTCGTCTTATTGACACAATGGAGTGCGAGAAGTTTCATCTTTGGTGATGAACACGGCTAGAAGTGATCCTGAACAAAGAATATTTTCAGATCATATATGCGTAACTATAAATGATATACGAGAGGATTAATTCACTATAATTATAATCACATTCAGTGAAAATCAGATTAACTCTACAAACTCCATAACGTCACACTAAAGTGTCATCTAGCTCAATTACCATGCAGTAACTTCGGGCTTCAAAAAGTATTAGTATGAAAAGGGCCAAACTCAATTATTAATTAGTGAACGAGTAGTGGGGGTCGTACCACCACTACTGCGCATGACCGAATTTTTCATGATTTGAAGAATAACTGATCTAATCACATGATCCGGTGAACCGTCTCTGAACCTTTTCTACAGTAAACATACTATGAACGTTCAGTGGATGCATCACAGGGTAAAAAAAATTGTTCATCTATAAAATGGTTAAAAATGCGTAATGAACTTCATTGGTAATTTTTTATCGAGAAAAATTAGACATATATTTTAAAAGTTAAAATTGACACAGCGACCGTGATGTGAGCATAGGACTTTTCACTTACCTCAATCACAAATAAATATTCAACAAAGCAGAAACTGTGTATTGAAATACGTTTGAATTTGCCTGAAATTCTTTTAACTCGCTAAACTGTGAAATAATTCACGCATTTCATTGTAATATGGTCTAAATTGTGGATATGTTACCTGCTGGTTTAAGTATGCTCTATGATCAGGAGGAAACAGCCAAAAAGTTTAGGGATAACTTTAATGAATTTCAGACCCATATTGCATAAACAAATTCTTTTCTCCAAGTAAGTGCCTCACTACAGCATCCTCCATCCTTCTTGTAAAATAAGGAGGAAAATTCGAATTCTATTACAAATCATCAATTAGAATGTCATTTATTAAGCAGCCCAAACTAATTACAGACTATTTGTTAGGTACAAACCGCTTTAACTAAAAGAGTAAAGCCCTAAGTTACTACATAAATACGATCGAAAAGTTTAGTAATTGATGAGGAAGGTCTTATTATATAGATATAGTCTTGAATAACATAAAAATAGCACACAACTAATTATGAGGATTTTATTTAATAATAAGGTCGAGAAATATCCCCAACACAAAGATGCTATCGCAAACACAGCGAGACCCTGCGGAGCTGCCGCCCGTATGTTTGCATAAAAATTTTTTTACATCACGCTTTACAATTTGTAACATTAACATCACACTAGGTTTGGTCCTTGTAGATACGTCAGTTCATTAACCGATCCTTAAATATTACTGATACCTGTAATGATCAGCTGATAATTATATATTACTGAGATAATGACCAGCATTAATGGTAAAGGCTTAATATTATTTATTGCAATTTTACTGTATATAAATACTTTAATGGTGAATAATTTACTGATCGTTGAATCATAACTCGCAGCCCTGGAATGCTGCCCGCTACTTAATTCCAACTAACCGACGAATTAATAACATATGGACCTTACTCTGGAATGTATTATCTTGAANGATCAGCAGATAATTATATATTAAAGAGATAATGACCAGCATTAATGGTAATGGATTAATATTATTTATTGCAATTTTACTGTATAAATACTTTAATATTGAATAGTTTTACTGATTGCCGAATCATAACGCCCAGCCCTGGAATGCTGCCCGATTCTTAAGTCCAACTAACCTGCGAAATAATTAAATATGGACCTTACTCTGGAAAGTGCTATCTTGAAAATCTTCACCCATTTATCCCTAATGACAATTCATAGCGTTAAACAACGGGATAATTAATATTTTTAAATTTTCGCCAACAAACGCGTTTGTGGCATATGATAACAATAACTGAGCACGAAAGGAAATGGAAGCGATTTGAAGCCCGACTAATCTATGCGTAGAATATATCAAACCCTCTCATGGCGTTAGTTTAATTTAACAATTTTCCGTTCAACTTCGAATATTCTTGCACCGTGGTTCCATCTGCAATTTAGATACCAGAAGGAACTTAATGCCGTTTACAGTTAAGAAATTATTGTAATGTAACACTGCCTACAGTGCATTGACGTGCATGGACGGTAGTACAGTGTTGATTTTTTTCCTGTTTTAGAAAAGATAAAAGTATCTCTAATTCAATTGTGCAAAATAACATCAGCTGCACATCATTAAGTTACCAAATAAAATTCCAATTCACTACAAAGATGAGAAAATCAAGAATTGCACTAATATTGAGTTGTGATTTGAAACGTTTCCACGATACCTTTTGTATGTATTTATGTCATTTCCAAACTTCGAGTGTTACAAAACCTTCGCCTGTTTGATAATCAATATTGTATTTTCGAAACGTCGCAATCCATTAAAATGTCATTTGGTAGCCTGCTCTTTGATCTCCCGGCACCTGCAAGAAATTTTTTTCGACTCATTGAAAAAACAAATTAGAAGATTATTAATAAAAAGCTTGCTCTGGTCTTCAATTAAACTTGCGTAAATGAAGAACTTCTGCCTAGCAACACTAATAGTATTTTCAAATCATTTGTGTGTAATGATTGTAGAAATATGAAAGGCGTAATTCAATATAATTATAAACACATTCAGTGAACATCACACCCGCTCTGCATAACCCGCTTATAAATTGGTTGAGAAATATCCCCAACTCAAAGATGCTATCGCAAACACAGCGAGATCCAGCGGAACTGCCTGCCGAATGTTTGTATAACAATTTTTTACATTACACTTTACAATTACAATTTTTACATTAACATCACATTAGGTTTGTTTCTTGTAGATAGTTTCGTCAGTTCATTAACCGAACCTTAAATATTACTGATTTAGCGATCAGCAGATAATTAAATATTACAGAGATTATGACAAGCATTTATGGTAGCGGACTGATATTATTTACTGCAGTTTTACTGTATATAAATACTGTAAATGGTGAATGATAAGTATTATTACTGATCGTGGAATCATTACTCGCAGCCCTGGAGTGCTGGCCTATATAGCGGGATTATTTATTCCCACTAACCGACAAATTTATTCCAAATGCATATTACTCTTAAGTATAGTTTCATCTTGTGCGTCGTTACTCAATACTAGTAATTACGATTTCAGTCAATAGGACCTAATAAATTTTAGGATAATTTCATTCAACCAATAAAATCTAAGCGTTTGTCTTATCGAGAGCAGTAACTGAGCACGAAAGAGAATGAACGCAATTTGAAGCCAGACTAATTTATTTGAGAATACTTCGAACACTCATATGACGTTTGTTATATTGAACAATTTTCCGTTCAACTTCGATTATTCTTGCACCGTGGCTCCATCGGCAATTGAATTACAAGGATGAATTTAATGCCGTTTACTGTTTGCACGTTATCGTAATGCAGCACTGCCTACAGTGCATGTACAATTACCATTGCAATTCAGTGCCCAGTACTGCACATCAACGTATGTTCTTGCAATCTGTAATTTCTATATAATTTATATGAGTAAAAACCTAAAATTATCATGATTTTATTATCATATTATTATTGTCTTTCGTGTTTAATAAATTTCAAAGTCAAGGAAATAGAAGAAATTTGTCGAAATGTCATTTATTTAGCAAAAATGATGCTGAATTTCCTGAAATTATTTATCAAAATTAAATTTGACTCAATGAATTAATTAATGTACTAGTGAAAAACAATTGAAGTGAAACAGCTTTAAAGCTCGTAGCTACCCTCGAGTTTGTACTCTTTGTAATGTGATATCCTAGCCAGCCCCTTTCTCGCGGCAACTGGTAGCTTTCAGGTGGCCAAGGGATGGCCAGCGGTCGGCTATAACTAATTAGACGAGGCCGACCACCGGTCACGTATTATTCCTCGCCCCTTATTGAGTTCGCCTTCACCATGCCGCCCGTCGTGAACTGACAGTTCAGTAATTTACGACGTCTCTTTCCCCTCATACCTTCCACAACGCCTGCATTTGAGCAGTTAGTATGTGGGATTTTCCCTCCGCGTATCAGCAGACTCGATCATAACTATTTCTTGGTAGATAATATCTACAACAAGAAGCCTGATTAATAAATATCGAATGTACCATTCGATTGAGAATAAAATTACAACCCGTTCACATCTCGAATGTAGAAGTCGCAGACTTGATGAACAATAATATTCAAAGTTTATTGAAATTTCCTTTCATTATAAGTCTTTTAATATAAAGTTTACATATTTTTTGTTCTTGTCCACCGTTAGTAAATAAATAGCTGGGTAAGCATAGACATGATGATGGCTTAGATTCGCTTTACTTTGACTTATTGAGACAATGGAGTGCGAGAAGTTTCATCTTTGGTGATGAGAAGAATTGAACTTGAGCAAATAATATTTTTATATAATATATACGTAATTATTATCGATTTACGAGAGGCGCAATTCACTGTATTTTTAATCACAGTCAATGGAATTCACACCTCATCTGCATTACCTCTTCATTATGATTAATAACTTTTTAAGTTTACATATCAGCACATGTGCCTTTACCCAGAGGGATAATTTAGGCTGCACAAATTTTTTTTATTATCTATCAAATATTTTCATCCATACTCTCCGTGCGCGAGATGGGGGTGGTACCGCCACTACTGAGTATGAATGACTTTCACCAGATTCCAAGCACAACTAAACTATTTACCTAATCATATAAACCGTCGCTGAACCTCTTCAGCAGAAATCGCACTATGAACGTTCAGTGGCTGCTGAATAGAGCAGAAAACTTGCACATCTAAAATATGCCTAAAAAGGCGTCATGAGCGTCATTTGTTAATTTTTATTTATAATAAAAAGACATCTAAATAGAAAGTTAAAATTGACTTACAGCGACTGTGATGTAAGCAATGGACTTCTCACTTAATTAAATCATACGCGAATATTTACTAACGTAGCAACTGTGTATTGAAATACGTTTGAACTTACCTGAAAATTTTCTGACTCGCTAAACTGCGAAATAATTCGCGCGTTTCAATGTATTAAGGTCTACATGGCGGATATGTTGTCTGCCGGTTTAAATATGTTACCCCGCCACCACAATCCTGTGCCATGTGCTCTACGATCTGGAGGGAACAGCGAAAAAGTCAAGGGTTAACTTTAACGAATTTCAGACCTATATTCCATACACCAATTCTTTCTCTAAGTAAAACGCCTTACTACAGCACCCTCCATTCTTCTCCCAAAATAAGGAGAAAAATTCGAATTCTGTTACAAATCATCAATTAGAAGTGTCATTTATTTAGCAGCACAAACTAATTACAGACTATTTGTTAGGTACAAACCGCTTGCATATGCATAATGTACTGTTGGCGTAAACCCTAAGTTACTAAATAAATACGATCGAAAAGATTAGTAATTGATGAAGCAGGTCTTATTATATATAGTCGTGAATAAGTAAAAAATAGCACATAACTAATTATGAGGATTATGCTTATTAATAAGATTGAGAAATATTGTCCGCCACGCCAGGTAATTCGTCGACGTCGCACTCGCCGCTAGACCCGAAAAAATAAACGCTACACAAAAAGTTTATTTACTGCGCGATGCAGCCATCAAAGTAGCGAAAACTTTCGTAAACCGCAGCAGTTACAATCCAGCCGTAGAACAACGTCCTCTAGTCGACGTCATCACGGAAGTTGTTTTCGACATAGGTGCCAGCTAAGTCTTCAAGATGCGCGTCGTCGCCGACACCCTCCTAAAACGAACGGCCAATGACCGCGTAGCAAACGCATATTCAGCACTTACGCATCATGTGGTAGCCACAGAAAAATGTCTTAATAGCATTGACTATTCTGATTTATGAATGAACTTCTCTGAATTCATTGTTCGATCTCACTAGTCGTAAGTTCGATCTCTTATCTGCAGTTACATCTCCATTGCAAGTCTGCACGAATTAATTAATTACTTAATATTGATGTCACATGGCTACCAGGTTGTGCGCATAATATTTTTATATCCTATATGCGTGATTATTATTAGTATATGTGAAAGCGTAATTCAATGTCATTATAATGACACCCTCAGTGAAAATAACAACTCTTCTCCAAAACTCACTCATAATGCACAACTTCACTTCTACGGAGGCACAGTTTCAATAAGCCCTTTTACCCATAAGGTAACTTAGGGCACAAAAAATTCACATCATCAGATACAGGGTGGCGCGCGGTAATTTGCTGATTTGGAAATGAAATAAAAAAATTATGATCACTAGAAAAATTTATTTGTTATTTGAATTATATTGAACGGTAATGGAATTTATAAATTACATGGTTTTAAATAGTGTATCTGGCAAATGTCAACCTTCGCATTCCACACACTCTGCATACGTTTTCTGAAGTTTTCATGAACTCTAACAAGCATGCCCGCTGGTATTCTGCCAATTTCAGCTTCAATATTGTTCCTTAGGTCTTCCGAAGTGTTGGGGCGGTTGACTTCAGGTAACCCCAAAGAAAAAATTGCATGGGGCTAAATCTGGTGAGCGTGCTGGCCAGGTCACATCACCCCTCAAAGAGATCAGCCGTCCAGGAAACATTTGCCTCAAACAATTCATGGTAACCCTTGCTGTGTGTGCAGTGGCACCATCCTGTTGGAACTATGTATCCTATAATTCCATTGCCTCAAGAGCTGGCTGAAAATAATCCTGTATCATAGACAAATAGACAAACGCCAAGACAGACAAATGCCAAGAGCAAATGATTGCTTCCGAGCAGAGCGTTTCAGAGATTGCAGTACTGCTCTTTAACTTTCTCGACGTTTCGTGGTGTTGTAATCCTTCTCTCAGGTCCCTTTCGTAGACATGACACATTCCCTGCTGTTCTGAATGCATTCACCCAATTTACAATTGATTGCCGTCCAGGAACACGTCCGCGAGAAGGAACAGCGAATCGTTAACGAAAAGCACGCTGCACTGCAATGTCCGAGTGGGCATTTGAAAAATACGCTTCTACACAAAATGACATCTCCTCACGTGTCCACTGCATGATGGCAATTGAGAGCCAGACGAATAAAAATTTCCCGCCATCCACTGTAAGCCACGACTACTCTCCTCTGTCTTCGACCGTCAGTGCCGCCACAGCATGCAGTGCAAATAAGCAAATTACCGCGCTCCACCCTGTATTTCTACTTCTATCACAACTGGCACGGAAGAAGTGGTGGTGGTACCACCACTACTGAGCAGGAACGACTTTTCCCAGATTCGAAGCCTAACTAACCTATTTTTATCATTTAGTCGACTGTCGCTGAACCTTTTATGCAGTAAACGCACTATGATCGTTCAGAAGCTCCACAAGAGAATAAAAAACTTTAACATCTAAAATATGCCTAAAAATGAGTTATGTGTTTCATTTGTTATATTTTATAGATAATAATAATACAGCTATATTAAAAGTTCAAATTGACTTACAGCGTCCGTTATGTACGAATAGAATTTCTCACTAACTTCAATTTTTTTTTAAATCTTTAAAAAGGCAGCAACAGTGTATTAAAATACGTTCAAATTTATCTGAAATTTTCCCGAGCCGCTGAACTGTGAAATAATTCACGCGTTTCATTATATTAAGGTCTAGATGGGAGGTATGTTGCCTGTTGGTTTAAATATGTTACCCCGCCACCACAATCCGTAGCCATGTGCTCTATGATCAGGAGGGAACAGCGAAAAAGTCTACGGATAACTTTACTGAATTTCAGACCTGTATTGCATTGACCAATTCTTTTCTCCAGGTAAAACGCTTTACTACAGCACCGTCCATCCTTCTTCTAAAATTAGGAGAAAAATTCGAATTCTGTTACAAATCATCAATTAGAAGTGTCATTTATTTAGCAGCAAAAACTAATCACAGACTAATTGTTACGTACAAACCGCTTGACTAATGTACTGCTGAAAGCGTAAAGCCCTAAGTTACTACGTAAATACGATCGAAAGGTTTAGTAAATGATGAGGCTGGTCTTACTATGTAGATATAGTCTTGAATAACAAAAAATAGCACACAACTAATTATGAGGATTTTGTTTATTAATAAGGTCGAGAAATATCCCCAACACAAAGATGCTATCGCAAACACAGTGAGATCCAGCGGAACTGCCTGCCGTAGGTTTGCATAACAATTGTTTACATTACACTTTACATTTACAATTTTTTACATTAACATCACATTAGGTTTGGTCCTTGTAGATTCGTCAGTTCATTAACCAAACCTTAAATTTTACTGATATAATGATCAGCAGATAATTAAATATAAGAGATAATGACGAGCATTTATGGTAGCGGACTAATATTATTTACTGCAATTTTACTGTATATAAATACTGTAAATGGTGAATAATAAGTATTATTACTGATCGTGACATTATTACTCGCAGCCCTGGAATGCTGGCCGATATAGCGCGATTATTTATTCCCAGTAATCAATCAATTCAATATGGATATTACCCTGGAGTATAGTGTTATCTTCTACGTCGTCACCCAATAATAATAATAACGATTTCAGTCATAAGGACCGGAAAA
>NW_025946878.1:33856-74741 GCF_000764305.2 Hyalella azteca | reverse complement strand
GCCTTTTTCTTCTTTTTTATTTTCTGCTCTACTTGAACCACATCAAGATCTGTTTGGCACATGTCGCTGTTCTGTTTTTTCCGTTTTTTGGTCTTTGGATTCTGTTTGGAATCATTTCCCAATGAATCATAGTTAACAGGAGCAGGATGGTCATCTTCGACTGTTGATCTGGATGTGGGTGCATCAGTTCTACGGATCTTTGCGGTTGCAGCATCCGATGCCTTGACAAAATAGCGAGAGAGTTTACCGTCTCGCTGCTGCTTGTACGAGTCTCCTATGTTCTTGCCCAGCTTCTGGACTTGCGATGCTAACTTTGATGGGTAATGGCAGCCCAAAATTTGCATATTCATGTACACCTGAAAAAATATATTTAATTTTAGGTTGTGCCAAATACCATTCTTTTGGTTTTTAATACAATTGTGAGTTAAATCAATCCACAGAGATAAGAATATATAAAAAATTTCAGACAACCTGGCCATGAGATGTAGAGAATGAGGAGATAAACATTCAGGCTTGCATGTTCACATGCACTCAAAATTTAATCAGTACCTAGCTTTTTAAAATAAAATAGACATTTTTTAAAGTGAGCAGATCTGTTCATGCCTAGTCTACCAGACGTTTGTTTACCCAAGAATTTTAATGCAGTATTGCAAAACTAAATTAAGAATCAATTTTTCAAATCGTCAAAAAATGATCCTATAACTATTTCAAATTTTTTTACATAGTTTTAAGATATAAACAAAAGTAATTCAATAGTTAAATGTTACTAAAGCAGTTTCTAAATATGTTTCAAGACTTAATACATCAGTAGGAATAAATTTCAATTGGTAGTACTGCCATCTCTTATACATTAGTCAAAGTTTGTTTGTTTGAAGCCTGATACAATAAATATCATAGGGGCTGTCAGAGCATGTATTAATATATGTACTTGCGTCGTGATATTACTTTACTGAAAAAATTTATTTTTAGTGAGAGAATAGAAAGGCAATAAATAGCATGAGTAAAGAATTGGACCAAAGTTGGAATTCAATTTTCAAATTGGTATAGATAAATTTGAATCAAAATAGTTTTATCATAATTAGAAGTGATAGCCAAATGAAAGTTGTATGCATAAATTTGTTATTAATGGGTTTTTATTTAATTAGCAGGGATTAATTAATTGCTTTGTCAATGGGACTTGTAAATAATTTGTTAATAACTGCTTTGAACAAGAACAAAATTTAAGCAAATTTGATCCAAATAATTAAATAAATATTGTTCTGTAATCAATAGAGTAGTATGCAAAATGATTGTAAATAATCAATAGTATAGAACACTAACTAATACAAGAAGTTTAAATTAAATAAGTGATAAGTTAAATCTTATTGACATTGGCAAGACAAACACTAAGAAAATTTAAGAAGTTTTATCAAGGTCAATATTGCATTCTGTGGTCAATGGGGAATTTTCTACATGAATCTCAGTTCTCATAACAGAATAGAATAATAATGATAGGAATGTTACCAGCAATAAAATAAAGTTTCACTGACATTTGCAAGATAAACATGAGTACCCATGATAAATAAAACACTAACTTATAAAAATGTGTAAATATAATAAGCAATATAATAAGGTTTCACTGACACTGGCAAGACAAACACAAGTACCCATGATAAATAAAACACTAACTTATAAAAATGTGTAAATATAATAAGCAAATTATTAGGTTTCACTGACATTGGCAAGACAAACAAGCTGCTCCTCTTCTATGTGCTGCTGGTGAGCCAGCATAAACTCTTCCTTGAGCTTCCAATGGCACGTTGGCTCAAATCTTGACCTATACTTCTGAACGTCCCAGGAACTGTCGACTGCCATTGTGACCTGGCTTGTTGAACCTGAAAATATGTAAAAGATATGAAATTTATAACATGGCAGCAACTAAACTTAGGAGACATTTCCCACATAGATTTTAAGAAAATTGCATCTATGTAATTAACAATAAGAAGAGATGCAAATGTGACAGGCAGGGTGGAATTCTTGGAATGGTGGTTCATATCTTCAAGTTTGATCCAACGTAGTCACTTATTCAGTTGCAAAAATATCAGCTAATAATGAATACATAGTTTCAGATTTAGTTTTAGATGGCAGAATTTGATGATTTATATGCATGCTATTGATCCAAATAATTAAATATATATTGTTCTGTAGTCAATAGAAAGTATAGTCAAATGGGTAAGACAGGATCGCAGCCTTCATGGGGTAAGAAAGGACCAGCCTATGGCTGGTCCTTTCTTTCGATCTACCAACGTCATCGGAAGAATTGTCCGACTCTTTGATAATTTAAATCAACGAACTCTCTGGTCGTTAATAGTTTCAGATTTGTATACCAATTATGGTATTGCAATTTCATTCTTGCCCAGCTTCTGGACTTGCGATGCTAACTTTGATGGGTAATGGCAGCCCAAAATTTGCATATTCATGTATACCTGAAAAAATATAATTAATTTTAGGGTGTGCCAAATACCATTCTTTTGGTTTTTAATACAATTGTGAGTTAAATCAATCCACAAAGATAAGAATATATAAAAAAATTTCAGACAACCTTGCCATGAGATGTAAAAAGTGAGGAGATAAACATTCAGGCTTGCATGTTCACATGCACTCAAAATTTGATCAGTACCTAGCTTTTTAAAATAAAATAGACATTTTTTCAAAGCAGATCTGTTCATGCCTAGTGTACCAGAGGTTTGTTTACCCAAGAATTTTAATGCAGTATTGCAAAACTAAATTATGAACCAATTTTTTAAATTTACCAAAACATGATCCTATAACTATTTCAAAACTTTTTACCTAGTTTTAAGATATAAACAAAAGTAATTCAATAGTTAAATGTTACTAAAGCAGTTTCTAAATATGTTTCAAGACTTAATACATCAGCAGGAATAAATTTCAATTGGTAGTACTGCCATCTCTAATACATTAGTCAAAGTTTGTTTGTTTGAAGCCTGGCACAAAAAATATCATAGGAGCTGTCAGAGCATGTATTAATATATGTACTTGCGTCGTGATATTACTTTAATGGAAAAATTTATTTTTAGTGAGAGAATAGAAAGGCAATAAATAGAATGAGTAAAGGATTGGACCAAAGTTGGAATTGAATTTTTAAATTGGTATAGATACATTTGAATCAAATAGTTTTATCATTATTAGAAGTGATAGTTAAATGAAAGTTGTATGCATAAATTTGTTAAATAAATTTTACTTACATAAAAGTTGCACACAGGTGTCGGCTTGAAAATGTAATTGACGGAATTTGCCTATCTCATTCCAAAAAAATAGCAGCCATTTGCGCGCAACGGAGTAAAAAGAGACACCCCCCAGGGTAATTAGGGAATAGGGACAACTCCCAGAGTAATTAAGAGATAGCCCCTAAAACACATTTACGGCAGATCCTCTGTTAGCAAAGGCCACAGTTAAGATAAATATGGGTTAATCACAAAGATTTTCACTTAAATTTTAAATTTAAGCAAAAATCTAAATTTAAATTTAAATAAAATCTTCTTGGGAGCAGAACAGCCAGGATGTTGGGCTGAACTCCTAACATCCAGGTCACTCAATGCAATGGTCACTCCCTAAAGAAGCTTGTTGAGCTCCTTGTCGTTACGTTACATCTAAAAGGAAAAGGAGGACTAGATAATAGGTGAGTACATTCTGCATGCTTCACACGTTTAAAATTGAGTTTTATTTCAAGTGTCCCTTTTTACCCATTTCCAGATAAATTCAGGAGCCTTTTATATTGCATCTAGCACCTTCCACAAATAAAATGAGCCTAAACTTGTTTGTGAAAAGTTTCATGGTAAGAAGTTATTAACAGAAAATGCTCAAAACCGTCCCTTTTTACTCCGTTTGATGGTATTTCATACCAGATTTTTAATGACATGAAGCAAAGCAAATGCCAATCTAGAATTTTAGGCAAATTCTCTGAAAACACATGTAAAAAAATCAATTTACAGGCAATTTTCAAAAATTGCAGCTAAAATTGGGCTGTTCTACTGATTTGATATGAGAGAATAAGGTAAATGCTGAAATGCATAGGCCATAGCCATCATAGGCTATAAAGCTGGGTGACTGGGTCATATAATCATATTGACCTCAATACCTCAAGTTGCGTCAGGCACAGGTTTAGAATTTTCCTAATTGTTTCTGAAATCTTGCCATTCTTGAGGCTCCAAGGTGTTGACTGTTGAAGGTGACAAATATTGAATACATTTGGAATCTAATAGTGGCATAAATTTCAACATTTACACTATCTATTATGTATAAAGCTAGTCAAGAAATCAAACATTTGCCATCTCTAAAAAATCGCTGAAAAAGTGTGAAAAGCGCAATTTTGTAAAAGTACTTCTACTAAGGTCTGGAGCAGAAAATTTTTTTGCCATATTAAAAAATTTTACTTACATAAAAGTTGCACACAGGTGTCGGCTTGAAAATGTAATTGACGAAATTTGCCTATCTCATTCCAAAAAAAATAGCAGCCATTTGCGCGCAACGGAGTAAAAAGAGACACCCCCCGGGGTAATTAGGGAATAGGGACAACTCCCAGAGTAATTAAGAGATAGCCCCTAAAACACATTTACGGCAGATCCTCTGTTAGCAAAGGCCACAGTTAAGATAAATATGGGTTAATCACAAAGATTTTCACTTAAATTTTAAATTTAAGCAAAAATCTAAATTTAAATTTAAATAAAATCTTCTTGGGAGCAGAACAGCCGGGATGTTGGGCTGAACTCCTAACATCCAGGTCACTCAATGCAATGGTCATTCCCTAAAGAAGCTTGTTGAGCTCCTTGTTGTTACGTTACATCTAAAAGGAAAAGGAGGACTAGATAATAGGTGAGTACATTCTGCATGCTTCACACGTTTAAAATTGAGTTTTATTTCAAGTGTCCCTTTTTACCCATTTCCAGATAAATTCAGGAGCCTTTTATATTGCATCTAGCACCTTCCACAAATACAATGAGCCTAAACTTGTTTGTGAAAAGTTCCATGGTAAGAAGATATTAACAGAAAATGTTCAAAACCGTCCCTTTTTACTCCGTTTGATGGTATTTCATACCAGATTTTTAATGACATGAAGCAAAGCAAATGCCAATCTAGAATTTTAGGCAAATTCTCTGAAAACACATGTAAAAAATCAATTTACAGGCAATTTTCAAAAATTGCAGCTAAAATTGGGCTGTTCTACTGATTTGATATGAGAGAATAAGGCAAATGCTGAAATGCATAGGCCATAGCCATCATAGGCTATAAAGCTGGGTGACTGGGTCATATAATCATATTGACCTCAATACCTCAAGCTGCATCAGGCACAGTATTAGAATTTTCCTAATTGTTTCTGAAATCTTGCCATTCTTGAGGCTCCAAGGTGTTGACTGTTGAAGGTGACAAATATTGAATACATTTGGAATCTCACGGCTCGAATGTGCACTTTTGTTAACTATTAGATAGATGGGAGGTAATTCATCTGGCAGAAATCTAACAGTTCCAGAAATGGCAGAAAAGCTCCAGTTGTGGTCCTAGGCTAAAGGTAGATGTTTTCCACGCTTGCTCAAGCATGGATGATTGCCAATTGGGCATCTTTTTCTCATTAATGTGTAGCATGTGTGCCATGGCGGCTTTTGCCTAATTTACCAGATTGAGTCTTGAGATAAGTCACAAGTGCACTAGTAACTAGTGCAGTATCTGGCCAGTGGCCAGTGGCCAGGCAGGCTGGCGGCCGCTGGCCTGCTCAGCTAAGTGGCAACATTTATGTTGTTGACAGGATTAAAAACTAAATGTAAAATGGTATTTGAGCTAAACTGCTTAAGTTGACTTTTTAGCAATATATGTCAGCAAGATCTTCTGCATCTGGTTCATATCTTCATATGTCCATTATTGTCTCTGAGTGATGTGATGTGTGCCTATTTTGTGACCCTTACTCCCTTAGCTCTCACTCATTGACGGCCTTTCAAGCAAAATCCGCTAATCATAGACAAGAAAAAGAGCGTAAGTACTTACGTTCACTTAGCGAGTTTTGAAAGTATGGCCCCTGATCCTGAAATGTCTTTTTTTTCTCAAAGTCACCACGCCCCAAATCCATAATCTCTACACGACTAATTCGGCAGAAGTACCGTAGCATGAACTTATGTATTGTGCTCAGTGTATATTTTATGAAAACTATTAATCAGTTAAAAAATATATATGCGTACAAAAGTTTCTAGCAGTTCAAAAGAAAAATCTAAATCTCANATTATCAGCATATAATACAGTTAATTATAGCAAGTCCCGTTCTCTCTCCTATAATTCTGAGTGTAATTATCAGCATATAATACAGTTAATTATAGCAAGTCCCGCTGCACTCCTCATTTAGTACAAAACCCTCCGAACTTTAACATAATCTTGAACGCTAACGCTAATATATCGTGCGCTAATATTACTATGTGCATAAGCATATTCGTACCAGTCAATTAATAGCATCTCTCATTTGGTAGGAATAGCATAGGATGCGATAGATCCGTCACTAGACAAAAGGATTATGATGATTTAATTTACCTTGCCATGGGCAGACAATAAAGGTGATTATGATTATGAAATTCAATTTATTGATTATGAATTTTAGAATTATTCATTTTATCAGCTGAAAAAAACAGAATATCACGAGTTTGATTACCATAAATTATTACAGCGATAGAATTAATGTAGATAGTAAACATATGTTACTCATATAATTCACAATTTTATTATGTTCTATTAATTATATAAAAATCATTCAGTCCTTTAGGTTATTAACCATTTATGTCTTCTTCAACACGTTGGACCATTCCACAAGATCTAGGTTTACTGTAGTTCATATTAGTCCCCATTTTCTACGTCACGCGAAAATTTCTAACTAATTTTTTGTGGCTAACTATGGTATTTTAGAGTTAAGAAAATTGCAAACTGTCTTCATAGCTCCCAACTCTGAAGTAAATGGCACCTACAGACGGAGCATGCCTATCTGCTGTGAGTGCGTGTTGCGTGTGTGAGGGCATGAATTTATTCACCACATGTGAATAATCTCAGCTTTCTTGAGTCATGAATGACGTCGTGAATTCCTGAGCGGAGGCTGCACCTCACTCTTTAGGTCAATTGCCTCGTGCATGTATATTGATTCTTTTTGAAGGCCTCGTAGCAAATTAAAAATAATTCTAAACATCGTAATGAAGTTTAATTATTATGCTACGAAAATAAGATTTTGTATAGTTTTTTTTCCTGACCCGTGTTGTGTACCGGAAAATTCCGGCTCAATATCATGGTAATTGGTGCAGTTACCCTTACTTATACGTGGGGGATTAACAGATAATTATGCCTTGACTCGATATTTAATACACATTTTCTTCCGTCTTTGCCATTTATTTGAATGATTACTCACAACTTTTGGACTGTTAGAAGAAGATAATACAATACTTCAGTTCTACATGTCATTCACATACATGTTATACCACATTGATTCCAAGTTTTGTACGGTAACACAGCACACTGCTCGATTGTGTGTAATTGGAAAGTAAGGTGCGGGGTTATAGACGGGGTTATTAGTTGCTAGCCTATACACGAGTATAGTGTTTTCGGAAAACTGCGCCCGCGTTAGTGCGACGTTGAGAGTTGTCGAGTGCGGGTGTGCACGGTGGAGGCATGCGAGAGCTCGACAGCAGTGCGCGCTACAGTGGCCGAGAGAGAGCGACGCAGCTGTGCTCGGTATAACGGCCGGGCGGCTACTGAGCAGGGCTCCCAGCCAATAATTTGAGAAAAACTTAGATGGTTGCTGAAATACACCCAGATTTTGTGGAAAAAAATGAGAATTAGCTCTGAGACTCTGAGTGTGGGTCGAGGCTGTGAGAGACTTAGCGCACGTAGAAATGTTCACTGCCAACGCAAGCTAATTCTTTCTAAGCAATTTTTATGAATGTGAAATTAATTATGTAGCGAGATCCGCTACACTTATTTCGCATTGTTGCTAAATATGAGGGATTGTAAAAACGTTTATCGGAAATTATTTCGACATTTAAAAAAGCATTTAGATATCAAAATTATCTGCCAAAGGTTGCAAGGTTTCCATATTTTTTTCCATGAGAAACGTAAATTCAAATGATTTTTACTTGTGATGTAAAGCAATTAGCTTTCGAGTTCCCACTATCCGCAATGAAAATATAAATTACGATTTTATTTGCCTAAAATAAGCAAAATGTCGTTAAAAACTTAAAAATTCTGCAGTTGTGCTCTTAAGCCCATTACACCTCGTCAAGATCAAACTCTCGATCCTCCTGATCGTAGATACTCTGGGTATCGTAGATACTCTGGGTATCGTAGATACTCTGGGTATCGTAGATACTCTGGGTATCGTNAGATATGGTTTTCGTTTGAAGATATGTAGAGACTCCAAAATTCTCAAATCCGAGCTGGAACCGAGTATCTTGAAATCACTCTCAGAAACAGCCACGTCGCACTGTTCAGCATGGAGGCGCACGGAAGAATGAGGAGGCTTGGCGAGTGGCAAGTTAGAACGATAGCTCCTGTCGCTCCATATAGATAACGCTCCATATATAGCGATAGCTCCATATATTTTTATGTATTTTAAGTTTTTAACTTATTTTACCATTTTCCTAGTTGACTGGGTCAGACAGTTAGTGTTTCTGCAGTTTATGCTACTGTTTTCTTTTTTCTACAATCATAAAAAATTTTCGTTACTTTGTTTACGTGGGAAACTAAAGAATTATGAGAGGGATGAATTTCCATAATCCTGCACGAAATGTGTAGTCAACGAAATATTTTTCCAACAAAAGGAAGCGACTTTTAGGAAAAAAATTTCATTAAGGAATGATAATATTTTATTTTATTAAGCTCACGTGACCTGCTCGCTGATGGTAGTCCCGGGAGGAACTGGGAGACCAGACTTGATTTATTGATTTTAAAGTGAAAAAATGCTTCATGTGTACTGAGAGTATCTACTAGTCCTAGACAATGAAATCAGGACTGTACTAGAGCTGTCTCTTATACACATCTAGATGTGTATAAGAGACAGGAACAGAATGAAATTGCTGGGTCGGCTTGCTGTAAATGGTCGGTTGAAGACAATAAAATTAAGGATTGCTAATTTATTTTATTCAGCTCACGTGACCTGCTCGATGATGGTGGTCCCGGGAGGAACTGGGAGACCAGGGATTGTGGCGATGACGAGGTGCTCGTGGCGCGGTGAGATGCACGTGGCTACGCGTGGCGATGAGACACGTGGCGCGGTGTGACGTTGTTGTGGTGATGCTACGGAGGCACGTTGTTGTGGTGATGCTACGGAGGCACGTTGTTGAGTCACATGGACGCGTGATGAACGTTGTCACCGAGGCACGTGATGTTGCATGTTGAGTCACAGGGGCAATTGAAGAACTTTGTCACAGAAGCACGTGATGTTGCACGTTAGGTCACAGGGGCACGTGAAGAAAGTTGTCACAGAGGCACGTGATGTTGCACGTTGAGGCACAGGGGTACGTGATGAACGTTGTCACAGAGGCACGTGCTGTTGTACGTTGAGTCACAGGGGCACATGATGAACGTTGTCACAGAGGCACGTGATGTTGTTACCGGAGCACGTTGCAGGGGCACGTGACGCTTCTTGATACGTGCATACGTGAGGTTACTGCGAAGCAGATAAACGCGTGATGAAATTCATGATTCACGACATTAATTCACGATTCATGACACAATTTGATAAGCGAGCACGTTATCACGTGAGCTTGGTATGGCAAAATCGACTAACAAAAAACCTTGCAATGTCTCCAGATTCATCTATTACGGCTACACTGCACTCAGCACAACTGAAGACAAGAACTATCCTTAAGGCTCTGATTGAGAACCGCGAGGCTACGAACGGGCTCGGCTCTTCCATGTGAATTTCTTCACAGATTTGGCTGGACTTTACTCCACTCGTAAATGAGATGGCGATATGGATTTTTCCATGCTTACCCAGCTATTTATTTGTAAACTGTGACCAGTAACAAAAAATAAGAAAACTTTGTAGTAAAAGTTATAATGAAAAGTAATGTCAAGAAATTTTGAATATTATTTCTCTTACACTTTTTTCCATATAAACGGGTTGTAATTTTTATTCTCCATTGAATGGTATACTTGGCCGTCCTTGATCAGCCTCCTTGTTGTAGATATTATCTACCAAAAATAGTTATGATCGAGCCTGCTAATACGTGGAGGGAAAATCCCCCATACTAACTGCTCAAAAGCAGGCGTTGTGGAAGGTATGAGGGGAAAGAGACGTCGTAAATTACTGAACTGTCAGTTCACGACGGGCGGCATGGTGATGGAGAACTCAATGAGGGGCGAGGAATAATACGTGGCAAGTGGTCGGCCTAGTCAAATTACTTTTAACCGACCGCTGGGTATTTCACGGCCACCTGAAAGCGACCAGTTGCCGCGAAAAAGGGTCTGGCTGGGATATCATATTACAAAGAGTACAAGCTCGAGAGTAGCGCCTGGCCGAGCTTCGGGAAGATGAAGGATTTCACACGATGGTCGCGAAAAACTCGCTCTCAGACCACTGCATTCTGACTACCAGCCTTAAGGCACTGTTTCTAAGTTAGGGAGCTTAACAGGGATGTTAGCGGAACAGCGGCTGGTACAGGAATGAGCTCTGGGTATGGGTAGAGGCTAACCGTGAGAGACTTGGCGGAAGTGAAAATATTGCCTGCCAACGGTAGCGAATTCTTTCTGGACTATTTTTTATAAATATAAAATTAGTTATGTAGCGAGATTCACTACACCCTGGTGAAAAATATTGGTTACTCACATTAAGTTGCCGGCTCTGAAAGACAATAATTGTTAAAAGACAATAAATTCTTAAAATGACACCTGCCGGCTTATGCGGCTTAGAATAGAATAAAATAGAAGGGTTGGCACTGGAGAAATAGGCCCATGGCCTGTTGCCGATTCTTATACTCTTCGTGTCTTGAGAGAGATCCTGCCTTATGAACCCGATCTTCCTATAACTGACGATTGTTTAAGATTCAGATAGCTGCTGGACTTATTGCCAGGTCCGAAAGGTGCTAGGCATTTCAAGACTGAACATATGGCCCTGCATAGCTTTGTCTAGTCTGTTCCTAAAGGCGTTCTTACTCGGCATACTCGGAGCGTCAACGATGCCATCAGGGAGGCTGTTCCGCATGTCGGTGACTCGACGAGAGAAGAACTGTTGTCGCATGGTTGTGTTGTGGGAAATTTGTCCCACCATTATTAATTTATGTCATGCTTTGTAAATTTTGTTGGCTAGATGTCTTTTTTTGGGTTTATGTTGTGTTCAGATGTGTTCAGATGTTGCATTCAGATGTTGTGTTCAGATGTTGTATTCAGATGTTTTGTTCATATTTCGTAGTTTAAGTAGGTAGCAGTTCAGCTATAGGGTAAGAAGGATTCATTTACCGGCCTGGGTTCGATCCAGTCGTCCAATTTTCGCTCAGTTTTCATAAACGTTACAAACTCCAATATCAATTCACCAACTTCCGCCGACACCGCATCAGCAGTTTAATAAGTTCTACCTATCTTCCTAAATTGCTATTTTATTATTGTTCTGTTTGAATGAATGGGCTATCGATTCATTAAATTAATTTACGCTCTGTAATTGATTTTCTCAATGGTACTCTAGGAAAATTAACGATCAACTATTTAATTATAAAATTTGCGAACGTTGTTCCCAGTATTGGTCGGGGAACTAGTTTACTTGGCTGTGGCCAGCGTTTCCATATCTTTTCCTCAAATTTTCCAAAGCCAAATCTTCAACTGTACTTCTCAATATTCCGCCTAGAGTACCTTCCATCCACTGATTTCTTTTATGCTTCAAATTTACCGTCTTCTAACAGCATCAACAGTTAGATACATCAAAATCTTAGGTTCGTTTCTTATTCTTGATACATTATTCACTGTTGAATATTCATTGGCAATTTGTTCATTATACAGGTAAAATTTATTCCATCGATAGCAAACAGTGTAAATTTACTTTGCAGTATCAGGGAATCACCAGGGCAACGTCATTACGGACCTATTTTTACCAGTATTTTGGTACCACCGTCCTTTCTATATGGTCATCTCGCCCGTTCTGGTTTTAAATACTCCAGCCTGCAAACCTAATTCAGCCGTCTGAATTAGGCCATATCACAGCCAGAAGCACCTGCGAATTGTCGATGTTCAATATATATGCATATAATTTATATAATTATAATTATATGCAGCTGCATATAATTTTGCTTTATTTGTCCGATTATGTGAGTCAAAGATAATTTCTCATCGTGTTTCAACGCAGTTTTTTTAGTTTATAGCCGTGGCTCCTGGTGTATAATGCTTTTGTGGGTTGACAACCTCCTAATTGTGTCTGACAGTGCTGACACAATGAAGGCTATCAAAGCCAGCCTGTCCAAAGCTCTCAAAATAAAAGATTTGGGAATACTAGCCTGGTTCATAGGTATAAATTTTGAGATTTTAGATAATAAAATTACAATGAACCATTCCAAAATTATTTCTAGAGTGCTAGAACGCTTTGGTATGAGTGATTGCAATCCAAAATCAATATTTCCGACGTCGATGTTGATCTTGTTGTTTCAGATGCATTTTGTTCAAAGCCGGCTGATGTAAAACTGAATCAGGAAATGATAGGGTCTCTCATCTATATAATGTCATGTACCCGACCAGATATTTGCTACATTGTGTCCAAGCTGTCTCAGGCCATGCAGCGACCAAGTGCTGCACATATGAATGCTGCCAAGGATGTCCTCAGATACCTGAAAGAAACCCTTGACTATTGCCTGACGTTCAAAAAATCTGACAGAGTTGAATTATTTGGATTCTATGACTCGTATTGGGGTAGTAGCTCTGATTGCAAAAGCATCACTGATTATTGTTTCAAATTAGCTAAAAATGGTTCTCTTATCTCATGGAACACAAAGAAACAACCGCTGGTAGCCTTAAGCTCGCGTGCAGCAGAATAAGTAGCAATGACATCCGCTGTGCAAGAGGCTAAATTTTTGCGTATGTTGTTGAATGACATGTCCATGAAATCGTCTGATCCAAATGCAATATTTGCAGACAACCAGGGAGCTATTTTCATTGCCAAGAATCCGGTGAACCGTCAAAGGACCAAACATATAGATATTAAATACCATTTCATTAGATCTGAAATTAAAAACAAGTCAGTCGATGTCAAATACGTGCCTACTGATAAAAATGTCGCTGATGTTTTCACTAAGTTTTTGCCTGGAAATAAAGCAAGAAGTTTCATTGAAGCGATTAGTAACTCTGTTGACAAATAGTTCTTGTGACAGTTCTAACAAACAATTTGCTAGCAGCGGACCCGCAGATTATGTATTTTTGTCCTTATTTTATGATAAGACTATCATTATTTGTGTGATGTTTGTTTTAAGTACCTCTGTCCGTAGGCAACCGTGTACCCATTTTTGACTAGACTTAGTACTGACTTTAGTAATAAGTGGCTGAATTTGTTCTTTCACACATAATTATAAATTACTTGTACCTATCACCGGAAATTGTATTTCGTAATTTTTAGGGAGAACTCATGCTAACACAGCTATGATTTTTTTTTGTTTGCGCACTTGAAATTAGTACAATAATATAACAGGGCTCTCGTTTAGGATCACAAATCTTCTTTTTTGGTATACTCTGCTTGTATTGATTACTCCTAAGGGTACGTACACAGTGAAAGCAGGTTTGCCCGCGCGGGCAACCTGCTCCAATTAACCTGCCACAAGAATGAACATAGGATAATAATGTAAGTGTTCACAGGGAAAACCTGTATGAATAGGCTTCAGCCGACACCCTGCTTATACCTATTTACCGGAATGTACTGCACATTCTTATCTGCTCAACCTGCTTGGCATATGGTCATTTTTGAATTAGTTGTACCTTTAAACCCTCCATTTTCTTTGTTCCTTATGAATTATTTCGTTGGTACCTCAGATGAGCCTATTGTGAAAACATGGATACACTAATAAAGTACACTAATAAAAATACACCAATAAAATACATTAATCGAATATACTAATAAAATACACTTATAAAGTACACCAATTAAGTTCACTAATAAAGTACAATAATAAAATACACTAATAATACAATTCCTCACCCAAAGCACTGATTAGGTCTCAGCTGGTTTCCTGCTTCCTCTGTGAACACCCTCTCGCGCTTGTTTCAGGCGCTAGCCTCAGCAGATAACCAGCACGCGGGCAACCTGCTTTCACTGAGTACGTACAACCTAACCTAACGTTGAAATGCATTGATCGAAAGACGATACGTTTAAGAGGGGGTGTTAGAATAAACGTATCATCTATCTGCAACATGTACTGCGAGTAAAACTAAACTATGCGATGCGATATAAAAACTACATCGCATTCTAGCGTAACTTCTGTCTCTTGCCTTATTTCCCTGTAAGAGGAAGCACCCGCTCCTCCTATCGCTCTCTAGCTTCTTGTCTTTGGCTTGAGCAGGTTCTAGCTGCTCTTAGTTACGGTGTTAAAGTAAAACTTGGCAGAAGACTCAGTTTTTTAAGCCTTTCCTCTCAACCTGCATTCTGGCCTCTCATCCTGGATCCTGGCCTCTCAACCTGGACCCTGACTTCTAAACCTGGACCTTGGCCTCTTTATCTCGACCCTGGCTGGCCTCTCAGTTTAAACCTTGGTCTCTCACCCTGGACCGTGGCCTCTCAACCTGGACCCTGGTCTCTCAATCTCGAACCTGGCCCATCAACCCGGACCCTTGCTTCTCAACCTGGACTTTGGTTTCTCAGCCTCCACTCTAGCCTCTCAAAATTGAACCCGGACTATCAGCCTAAACCCTGGCCTCTCAACTTGGACCCTGGCCTCTTAATCTCGACCCTGGCCTCTCAACCTGGACCTTTGCCTCCTAGCCTGGACTTTGGTCTCTCAGCCTCCACCCTAGCCTCTCAAAATGGACCCCGGCCGATCAGCCTGGAACCTGGCCTCTCAAATAGGACCTTGGCCTCTCATTCTCGACCCTGGCATCTCAATCGCGACCCCGGCCTCTCAATCTCCACCCTGGCCTCTCAATCTCGACCCTGACCTCTCAATCTCGGCCCTGACCTCTCAATCTCGAACCTGGCCTCTCAACCCGGACCCTTGCTTCTCAATCTGGACTTTGGTCTTTAAGCCTCCACCCTAGCCTCTCAAAATAGACCCCGGCCTGTCATCCTGGACCCTGGCCTCTCATCCTGGACCATGGCCTCTCGGCCTTAACCTTGGCCTCTCAACCTGGACCCTGACCTCTCAATCTCGAGCCTCTGGCCTCAATCTCGTCCCTGGCCTCTCAATCTTGACCTTGGCCTCCCAACCTGGACTAAGGTCTCTCAGCCTCCACCCTAGCCTCTCAAAACGGACCCCGGCCTTGCAGCCTGGACCCGTCCTCTGAGCCTGGACTCGGACCTCTCAGCCTTAACCCTGGCTTCTCAACCTGGACCCTTTCCCCACCGCCTGGACATTGGCCTTCAAACATTGGCCCAACATCCTTGATGTTTTCCCAACATCAAGGATGTTGGAAAAAAAACGAAATTTCTTTGAAAATTTTAATCTGGAATAAGGCATTTTGGCTAAATTACTGTAATTTCTAGCAAGTTTCTCGGACGTCTTATTGTTGCTAGCAAAATTAATGCAAAAAATGATAATTAACTATGCCAGTTATTTAATATCATCCATATTTTGCGCTCAAAAGACAAAAGGGATCATACAGTCGCGTTTAATGTAGAGGTCTCGTAAGACTGTAAGACCAAGTGGACTGAAATGTCGCCTTGCATTTTTTTCAATATTCCATACTTAGTGGCCCTAATCACTAGGAATTTTAAGAAATTTATTTTTACGTGCTATAAAATATGTGGTCGTTGAAGCTTTTTTGTTTTGTGTCGCTTGCATTTCTTCCTTGAATGATCCTTGTATCGCACATTCACTCTTTTCCCCTTCATTAATATTATTTTACCTGCTTTCACTTATTTGCTTGCTGATCTTTGTTTTTTTTTCAGTGATTTACGAACAAATATTTGGATAATCATTCATCGGTCGTGGAATTTAAAACATGAGTATCGAATGTATGAAATAAAGTCGTATATAATACTATCATGCCTATTATTATTGTCTAAGTCTATCATTATTGTGCTTAAATTGTTAACAAAAAACATCAGTTTTTTTGGACTCTTTTATTATTTATACCATAATCTGTCGAACAGGAGAAGGAGCTTTTTGGAGACTCTTTATTATTTATTCCCTAAATCTATTGAGCAAACGAAGGTATACAAAATATTATCACCGCGTAACGTCAAAGTTCGTCCTCATTTGTTAATTAATAAATTGAGTTATAAATCAGGCGAAAATCAGTCTTTATATGCAAATTAAGATCAGGGCTAATAATCTTAGTCCCACATATCAATTATTCGCATATATACACAAGGATCGGACTGAAGTCATCAATATCCGCGGTGCATGATTTGTCAGAACTTCTAAGAAATTTTCCAGATATTTCCGAATTTTTAATTCGTATTCAATCTATCTATTTCCTGTAATTATATCAATCAAAATCTCATATCTTAAATCTAATTGAACTACATTGAAAAACCTTTACATGTAACTTTAAATACTTTAGAAAAATCATTAATATATTGAAATTTGAAAACAACTGCTTTGCGGAACTGCTTTTCCATCAATTAACTAATTTACTGGTGGAGAAAATGTGGAAGACTTTATTCATAAATGCATTCGCTTGTCATCAATAATACTTGTATAATGAAACATTTTACTTTTACAACGTATCCTATGTAACAGAACGTATCTTAGGAAATACAAAGCAACCTACGTAATACAACGTATCCTACGTAATACATCGTATCCTACGTACTGCAACGTATCCTACGTAATACAACGTATTCTACGTAATACAACGTATCCTAAGCAATACAACGAATCTTACGTAATACAAAGTATCCTACAAAATACAACTTATCCTACGAAATGAAACTTTGAGGATACTTTGTATTACGAAGGATACGTTGCATTGTATAGGATACGTTGCATTTCGTAGGATCCGTCGCCATTAACAAAAAACTACATGAAATGAGAGATTTGAGCGCAGCGACTCGGTTGCTCACTGAACACTGATGTATCGTAAGTTTGAGTGTTTGACAGCGGCACAGCTCGCTACCGCCGCGCGGAGCTGCTCACTTGGCTCTCAAAGTGTATACGTAGTTTGCTAACTGATCTACCTTAATAATTATAGATCAAAATAGCTAAAATATTATTGATCTGACAACAAGAATAGATCTCAGTTGAAGAGTATCTCGACAGACAAGGCTGTGAGATTCGTGGTTATTTTTTTACGGAATTTATTACAAATTAGGGCGTTTTCCCGCAAACCAGTGCAGATTAGGTTTAATTTACACAGACCATTTTCCACGCATAAGTTTATAGAATGCTAACCGATAAGGACATAATTAAAAGTAAAGTTATTTATTGGCATTACGCTTATCGCACAAGTTCTGTAAATTATGAATTACTTTTGTCCCATTCTTTTTCACGGAGAGCACTAAACGCCAAGTTAATTAGTCGTACAAGCTACAAAAAGACGTTAATTAAAACTAAGCGTACCTATAGCACAATACGAGAAAACGAAGTGAATAAAAATGATTAACAATTTACTGATATTAGGCGAAGAACGTTGTCAGTAAATAGCTTAAAGTGTAAAGTAAAGTGTATAAAACTATACTCAATTCAGCTATATTATTCGTGGAAAACAATTTGCGAAAATTTGTTAAAAAAGTGTCAGGCGGTCTTCACTGTCTGATCTCCCTCCCCACCCCCTCCCCGGACATAGACATTGATTCAGACATGTCTGAATCTGGCACATTCGTCAGATGACGCGGTTAAATGACTATTTACCTAAACCTACTCCGCTTCATCTTCCTAAGGCTAAGCCAAATTAAGAGATGGGGTGAACCAATTTTTTTGGCCAAATCACATAGCTGAAATTGATTTAGTGAAACGTCCACCTGGTTATAGTACAGCCTAATATTAAGCTCGATATATTTCTCCATTTAAATAAATGAGCTTCGTACATAAAAGAACAACGCAATTTTGAAAGGCAACGTATATGTGCAGTTGGACGCTAAAGGGCTTCCGCCACAGGTCAACCTTGAGGATGACCGTTGGACCCTTGGTTGAACTAGTATGAGGTTGACGCATGAGAAGCTCATTTTTGAGGATGTAGTTTGTTTTTCGCCTGTGTCGTCACTGATCTCAGTGACGTCGCGGGCATTAGCCATTCACCGAAATGCGATCAAACCAGTTAACCAATCCGTCATGGGAATGACGGGATTGTTTACGTTTCTCGATGTCAGAGACGTAACAAAAAAGCTGAACTGAAAGTCGGAAATCCTCGTAGGTCAACCTTATATAGTTCAACCATTTTTGGACCTGTGATTTTGGGTACTTTTGCACCTCTTGGCGAGGAAGTTGACCGTATTCTGATTTGTTAATACATACAATAATCAGAATATGTTATGTATCTACATTCTAAACAAGAATACATAACTGTAATATTGTTGATGAGAGTTCAGTGGACGTGATGGCTCAGCGTTACAGCATGTAGGTCAGAGGCGTCACTACGGTTTGGTGGACAGGGGAGGGCTAAGCCCACTAAGATTGATGATCATATTTAATTTCTAATGACTGGTTAAATGATTATTCATTTACATTTATATCTAGGCGCTTTATATTGTGAGAAAACATCATTATAAAATCTCTCATAGATCGACTGGTTTTTCAGGGGGGAACGGTATCTGGCGAGAGCAAAAATTTATTAGGGCAATTCATATAGAATACAGGCATACACAGGATATAAACAATAATTATACAAAACACAAGCGGAGTATTGCAGTTATAGGTGTCGTGGCTGAAACTCAGCAAATTATTGAGGTGAAGCTCGGACCATGAGACTAGTTCTGTATCTCATCGATAAGAGATGCCTACCTCAGATGAAATGCCATGATAAGCTACCGTAAAACGGGGTGACTTGGACCATTTTGACATTTGAAAAAAGAAAACCCTAGACTTAAAAAGTTCTTACCTTAGGAAAATTGTGTTGATGGTTCTTGAGTACCGTGAGAAGTACCTCCAAATGCAATAAAAAGATACGTTTTATATCTATGTGACTACTATTTGTTAAAGAAAATCTTCAAAAATTAGGCGCTAAAAATGGTCCAAGTGACGTTGCTTTACAATACGAATATCGGACAAGGGGTGAGAAATAATTTGAACATCGTGAGCACAAAAAATTCTTGATATTAATAAATGAACATAAAATTATTTAGAAGGCCCAAGCCTCCCAAAAATGATCTAATGACGCCACTGTTTTCGGACATAAGTTCCCCCTCTTCCTTGTTGGCAATGGGTGCCTTGGGTTAGGTACCCTAAATAGCTTGGTCCTGTTGTCTTAAAAGATCACACGTTCTTCACTTGTTTCCTGTGTCAAACTTCCTAGATTCACATGCATCCTCACACCTGGGTCACTGAAGCAGTTTCTGATGGCCTCTAGAGAGCAGATGCTGTTCAAACATGCATATCCGATACACTTAGAGCTCAGATGGGTCTTTTTGAGCTGAATGCCTGCGTAAAAAATGTCTTTTCAAGTACCTTTTTGTGGTGCAAGCATGATCACACTCATATCACACTCAGAGCATTGTACAGGTTTTTCCGTTGAATGTTTACAAAGAAAATGTCTTTTCAAGTTCCCTTTTGTGGTGCAAGCATAATCACACTTGGGACAGTGAACATTCTTTTCTGTTGGATGTTTGAAGAGGATATGAGTTTTCAAGGTCCCAGTTGTGGTGCAAGCATAATTACACTCGGAGCACTGAAAAGGTTTTTCCGTTGAATGTTTATAACGCCAGTGTCTTTTCAAGTCGCCTTTTGCAGAGCAAGCATAATCACACTTGGAGCACTGAAAAGGTTTTTCTGTTGAATGTTTACAACGTAAATGTCTTTTTAAGTTGCTTTTCGTGATGCAAGCATAATCACACTTAGAGCACTGAATAAGTTTATCTGTTGAATGTTTATAACGCAAATGACTTTTCAATGTCCCAGTTGTTGTGCAAGCATAATTACACTCGGAGCACTGAAAAAGTTTCACTGTTGAATGTTGGAAGAGGATATGACTTTTCAAGGTCCCAGTTGTGGTGCAAGCGTAATCACACTTGGAGCACTGAAAAGGCTTTTCTGTTGAATGTTTGTAAAGAAGATGTCGTTTCAAGTCCCATTTTTTGGTGCAAGCATAATCACACTCAGAGCACTGAAAAGGTTTTTCTGTTGAATGCTTGTGAAGAAAATGTTTTTTCAAGTCACTTCTTGCAATGCATGCATAATCACACACAGAGCACTGATTAGGTATTTCTGTTGAATGTTTGTAGAGAAAATGTCTTTTCAAGTTCATATTTGTGGTGCAAGCATAATCACACTCAGAGCAGCAAAATCTTTTCAGCGATGAATTAATTGATAAAGGATGAATTGAAGATTTGGATTTGATATGCTTTTGCATTGTTTCACTTGTGGTACCTGATTGTTTACAGGCTGGGAACTTAAATGATGTTTCCATCGAATGCAAAGAATTATTGTGCTGCTGTAGACCACTCCCTGAAGTAGAGGTGTATTCACAGCAGCGGTGGGGTCCTGATGCAGGATGTTCCAGATTAGTGTGCTGCTGTAGTTTGCTTGCACCTGCAGACACCAATCCATGCTGGTGACATACAATCCTGATGTGCTGCTGGGAGGTGGACAACCCAGAGACGTCAGCATCGCCATCAGAGTCCCTTGATGCTGGTGCAGATGCACCTTCGCCAAACTAATAATGAAAATACAAAGTAAAACAATCTTCAATATTAATAAAAGCTACATTGAACTGTTGACTTTCAAGATTGATCCTCAGTAAAATGCATTATATTTTGTGATAGAAATAAAAATTGTGATAAAACTTTTCCAAATTAGTGAATTTTCACCTAGATTGTTTTGGTTCATGCAAGAATTACTCAGTATTAATCATTGGTCTAAGCAAATAAATGAGTTACAATTACCTGGTCTCAACTTAAGCAGTAGATTCTGGCTTGACCAATTCAAACACAGATAAAACTTCAATGAAAATGATAAATCGTGTTTCGAGTTTGATGCATTACTTTCACGTTATCTCAGGTACATTAATTTTAAATTTGGAAACTGATTTTCATTAGGGCTATGGTTTTGCCAATGACACTTTGTAAGCAAGGTGATGCCCAATCTTTTAAACCACTAAAATAAAGAAACCTAAAGCAACACCCTCATAATACCACACACATCCCCATACTGTTACCACTCTCAAGTCAAAATCAAGAACCCAACTTCTTCTAGTTAAACACAACCTAAAAATCCTTGGCAAAACTTTTCATGCCATACTCCCTTTCATTTCACCGCCCATAAAAAAACTACCATAGCACAAGCCTCAGAACGCAATAACATACCAAAAGCCCTATTAGGAACATTGTATGGACATGACAAGGACTACCTCTACAACAACCTTACTAATCCATCTATTCTCCCATAATTGACGCCTGTCCAATATGGACCTCTATATCTTCTTCCACAAACTAAACACCTACAAATGGTTTAAAATGTCATCTTACATACAATAACTGGTTGCCACAACAAACCAGCAAACAATATCGTCACTCTGAATTTCAAATCCATGATCCATGTTAGGAGTAATCAAATGTATGGCCATCTTTTTCTAAAAATGAAAAATGGATTGATGTACAAGAAAATGGCACATGTACCCAGTCTCTCTACCAGTACTTGTTAGGCGTCTATTACATGCAATAAATTAACAATAACATGGAGCAATGGTGATTTAAAAAGAAATTAGAGCATCTCTAAAAAAATCATTGCTCAGTGTAAATTTGAAAAAGCTTAAATTACCTATACTTACCTGATTTGACAACAGAGTGGAAATGTTCTGTGAGGAGTTTGGGTGGGCGTCATGCGCCTCAACTTGAGCTTCCATCTTGCACGGCACATAAGAGGAGTGTGCACGCGCAGGGCTGAGATGTGCAGTTGAACAAGACTGGGAAATAGTGGAGGACAATGTTGATGTAGCAGGCAGCGATGTGTGAATTTTACAAGGAAAGATATAGTATGTGACTCTTGTGACTTACTAGGAGAAGTGGAGGACTATGTTGATGTGGCTGGCAGTGATGAATGCATTTTACAACAAAAGATATAGTATGTGACTCTTGTCTCTAACTGGGAGAAGGGGAGGACAATGTTGATGTGGCTGGCAGTAATATGTGCATTTTATGAGCAAGGAAATAATATAGGTACACTCTAATATAATTCCCTGCAAGTTCTTAATTTCTCTATAGCACATCACAAATAACTGGATTTGAAGCATCTTCTCATATCAATGCTTCACAATGCAAATATTTCCCTTGCCAGTTTTCAAATTAAAATGGAGATATAAAGATAAGAGGCAACTTTAGAGACAAGTACACACATTTAAAAAGTATTTTATATAAATTGGCATTAACAAATGTCGAAGGAAATTCTTTATTTGAATTGTACTGACGTCTCATCATCTATTAGACAACAGACAACTATGGAGAAAAAATTGATGAGTTTGGGTTTAGAATAGCACACCTAATGCAAGTAATTACAAATTAAATTTTCATAATTTTCACCCAATTATTGAATGAAGATGAGGGTGCATCATGCCTAATTATAACTGCACAATATTTCAGATTTACTATTTGGTTAAGATCTGTCTCCTGATGCCTAGTTTGGAGATTTGATTACAGAAGTAGCACTGTGCTTATTTTTTATGGAATTTTATGCAGGAATTTTTGAAATGCTTTGCTAAACATTTAGTTGCACATCAACTCCACTTACTTCATTTCCATATAAAAATGGTTCATCTTTGATGTATACTTCTTCACTTTCAAACTCAGGCTCCTCCTTGATAGAGGCAGCAGAAACTTTGAGGACTGGCATACGGTCAACCTTTTCCAAGGCTGGAAAATATGAACATTAGTGTACAGGTATCACTGAAATATGAAGCAAGCTATCTCACAGTAAATATAATGCTCACAAAGTTAATGAGTCATGTAAGCTATAGATGTGAGCTATCTATAAATACTAATATCGCTCAGATAAGTGAGACTTAAGTGACAAATTCACATACATAGTTATCAGATCTTGTATTGAAACTCCTAAGAATTGAAAATTTAATCAATAAATTGATTTAACCTCAGTTCTTCCACTGTATAATAATGAATGATTTGTGAGGCACATGGAATCTTGCTCACCTTTATGGGCCCCAGGAGATACCTGAGTGAGGCTTGGCTCAGGGCATCTGCCACTCATGACTGCAGCATTGGAGAGTTGGTGCAGCACAACACTGCATTCTTTGGTGATGAATGCCATCACCAAATGTGATGCTAGTTATAAATCACTAAGGTTGAAGTTTTTAAACTATATTGTTGACAGCAATAGTAGTAACACTGGAGGGATACAGGAAATTGTAAAGTGCGATAGAGGCAGAAAAGTGGGCTTTAATTTTAACGTATGCAACAAAATTCATTTGTCCCAAGTTACTAAGCACACAATTAATTGCTTTATGCATGCATCAGCAATATTTGATACATAACACTTGGCAATGTTTGAATGTGGCATATATAATAGAAAATGTCTTGAAATAGACATAGAATTCAACATCATAGACATCAAAGCCATATTTTGGTTCCAAAAACATGGCTATCAATATTTTGTATATACCTAGAAATATATCAAACAATTATTATTAGTTTGCACAGTTGACTAGAAAATAGAAGTACTGATGGACATTTTTAATTTGTTAACAATGTTAAACCTGCTAAAAGAACAAATTCTTCCAAACAATACCTACATAGAAGTATAAGCATTGCTAAATTGAGGTTCTATATCAAAGGTGTTAAAATATCTGAACTCTATTTCATCTTCATCATAACATTAGTTATTAGAACCTAATCATCTAATCATTAAGCAATACTTATTTGTTATTATAGATGTATTTGCTTAATTGACCATTACACATCAATGTATTCAATAGTGTTAAAATCATATTTATTAATGCTTGTATACATTAATGAACACAATAACTGTGTCATTCATAACTGAGTCAACACAACTGTTATTGCAATGTAGTACAGAAACAATGGAGAATACATCAAGTTGCAGAGATTTATAGTGGTTTTTTATTTCTTTAGAATTGTAACAATCAATTATTTGACAGAAAAGTCTTGCTGGGAATTCCAAATTTGCTCTTCAGCTCAGCTGAAATTAAAGGTGGTGGCCTCTTTTATTCTTCCTGGTGGCACAAAACAGATGGTGTGCATTGAGGGAACATGACATGGTGTGGTAAATAAATGCACAACTAAACAATAATATTTCTCTTAAAAAGTGGCATAAAGCTCATTTGACAGAAAAATTGAGTGATTCATTAGTTTTTGCATTGCACAATAGGCCATGGCTGTTGTTGTCATTGCCCATCCTGGTAGTGGCTACTAGATAAGGGAGAAGTAATAGGTCAGTTTTTCAGGACACTAAGGCCAAGTCTAAGTCTAGTTCCATGACCATGACTTGCTAACCCGCCAGAATCATTTTATTGCATTATGCTACACCTTGGACAAGTCATTACATGCTCTATTGCCACTAAATGTATGTATTGCTATTTCTAGAATAAAATTGAAAATTTTGCATAATATGTGTGCACAACCCAAGTCTGTAGCCCAAAATGGCTTTTCGCAACCTGAAAAAGGCATTTACTGTTTAAAATTTCATGAATTTGCAGCTTCAATAATCCACTTGCAGCTTGGCAAGCTAATCTGAAATACTGGATAGATTTCCAAAACTTGGGGGCTAATACAATCATTTCACATTTCTTTTAATAATAATCAAAAATCTGTTTTTTCTCTTATTTTACAACTTATTTTACATTGGAGAAGATGTGGAAGGTTCATAATAACAGGTGAAATAGACATTTGTGCAGAGGTGGGCAGTAGTGCGCTACATGTAGCGGCTGCTATATTTTCAGTAGCGGTAGCGGCGCTACATCTAAGGCAATGTAGCGGTAGCACCCGCTACATATTAAAGTAGTGATACGATGTTTTGCTGCCACAGCGCTACCGCTACATTTATAGATAAAACATTTAGATTATACTTAATAGTATTAAATATTATTTAAAAACCAGCATGATACATAATATAAATTACAGAATAAAACTGTACGAAAGATTTTGGTGTAATGTTGTCAACCTCAGCCTGTTACTAGTGTCAACATGTTAGTTGTTACTGGTTACCAGTTACCACTTACAGGTATTTTTTCAGGTTTCAGTTTGCTTACAGTTATTTTTACAGTTATTTTTATGTTTCACCTTCCCTACATGGATGTCTACTTTAATCTACTAATCTCAAAAATAATCCACATATATACAAATAAAAGGCTGATTTTTTATATGTATATGCAGCTAATTTTTGAGATTGGTAGATTAAAGTAGACATCCATGTAGGGAGGGTAGAACTTAAAAATAACTGTAACTTTTATTTCCTGTATAAAACCCATACTAGTTTGGTTAGGTTAATTGCAATAAAGTTGCATTGATCTGTTTTCAAAATGTTTTATTATCATTAAATGGTGCTGTATGTTTAATGTTTAAAAAAATAAAATAAAAAATAATATAAATGTTTAATGTTGTAAACATTATATTAAACTGATCAATGTTGTATGAGGTGTTGGTGTTTAAACATTCCTCGCACCGCCAATAAATACTTGACTTTATTTGGGATAGGTTGAATTGTTATGTAACTTATTTTGCTAAAATCAAGTCTATGATATAATAAGCTCCAGGTTAATCTTTTGGCACACCTTTTACATACATTATTAGAAATAATGAATAAGCTTGAATTAACTGTCGATGATCTTTTACCTGGCTCATCAGTAACACAGACTGTGGCGGTATGTTTCATAACCAACCATACCACAAATTGCGGTATGTTTCATAACCAATATGACTTCAAAACTGCCTCTGTATTCGAGGCAATAAAACACCAACAATGAAAACTATAAAGCATGTGAATGTCGTACATGTGTTTAATCAATATTGCATGATATCTGCAACTAGTTATATAATCACAATTATAAAGTTGATATTTTGACCATAAACAACTGCACGGGAAAACTGACACCAATGATGGAAGTGAAAATATAAAGCTTAATTGTCAATGTGTTTTTACGTGAGTTATATCATAAAAGCATAAAAATTTAAATTTGTGCATTTTTTAGGAACATTTAAGCCATTATAAATTTTTGTTAACTATTAAATTCCAACTTGCATGTAAATTTAACGCTATACTTATTGGTCCTGCCATGACGTCATCCACCTAGCAGCATTGGCTGTCAATGGCTGAGCAAAAATAGAGAGAACTGTTGAGAAAACGGCAAACAAACGTTTTAGAACAATTAGTTTAGCTACATTGGGCGTTTTAGACAGTTGAGATGTCTGCAACTAACGCACTGATTTATTTCTGTGTATTACTTGAAAAAAACGTTGCACTCAATTTGCTTCCATTATTGTGTAAACTTGAATACAAAATAAAAATTTTTAATGACCAAATAATTTACAAAAAAATTTTTAATGCTTGTTAATTTCATGATTTTTACATGAATTTGCTTTTTCAGCATCATTCCATTGTACATCTTCTTATTGATAACCCTGATTAACAATATGTGTTCATATATCATAGAAATGCTTTGTCTTGATGGCAGTATGAACCTGAGCTATGCTCATTTGGAAATGCAATGTAGGGATTAGTCATGCACTTTTCACAGCAATATAAGTGACAGTAGTAACTAGTAAGAAAAATATGGCCCCATAAAGTCACTCCAGGCTTTCTGTCAATTTCAAGCTTGAAATCCCAACACAAACCCTCCCCCCTGCAGGGAGGTTGTGGTTGGCAGCTTCACAGTTACCACATGAAAACACACAAAAACACACATGCACGCACACATTTTGCTTGAAAGGTCAGAAATTTATTTAATTAACTGTTCAAAAGCATTTAACATTAATATTTTTACTCCATATTAATGATGAGATATGAACTTGTATCAGCTTGTTTGGGTTCTCATGTAAATTTGAACAAGAAAGTTGCTTTGACATGTAAATCTCATGTAAATTTGACAGAAAGTTGCTTTTCAGAGGACCATAGTCGAAAAAATTGTATTTGATGCATTTAGTTGAAGCTCATCAGATGTATTTATAAGCAATAAATTATTTATTGAAGTAGAAGGGGATGAAGTGTAACAAAATATTAATTGTGTTTACAATTCAAAACACCATCATTATCACCCCTCATTTATTTTGCAGTGATCCATTTTATTCAGGAAGGATTTATGCAATGAATGGTGCAATTGATACAAGTCATGCTGGAATCATGTGGAGACAAATGATGATTTCTAATTTATAATCTTTCTATCATTACATTTAGTTTGTAGTGAAGCTAACACTTGACTAGTATGATAGCTGTGCAATATTCACATGCTGCTGACAATAGAAAGTAACATGTTTTGCAAGTAAAATAGTTTTTATGATGCACTTCCATTTGCTCTTTCCAGAACAGTGCTTCAACATCAACAATTTCAAAATGTCTTCAGGGATCCAAGTAATCAAAATGCACTTGCTTCTTCCTTTTACTTTCATCTGGCCTTTCACCTGATAGAAGTATGAATGCCATCTTTTCACAGTAATTGTTCCCTTCAGTGTTGTCACTGACAAATAACAACTGAACACTGTAATTGAAACATCTTGGCCCTTTGAAACCACCACCCTTGAAAGCACTTGGGAAGGGGAGTTAGGAAGTGGGGAATGGAATTTTTGCTCTTCATTGGGGATTTTGTGGGCTGGCAAGACCATGAGTTAATTAGTGTCAGTGCGTCACTAATTGTATAAAATTGATGAATGATAATGGAATATTGATGAAGATATTTAAATTATTGATTAACCTGTGGAAAAATTTGGCTGTATATGTCTGACTCAGTCAGAGTAATGAAAGGTGAATAACAATAAATGTTAGGTCAAAAATTTGTAATAAAAGTTAATGCAAAAATTCTTGCTCATCATTGCCATTCATGATGGTTCCTCATACCAGGGTTGGTGATTTTTTTTACTTAAAAAAATCAAAAAAATAAAAAATCAATGATTTTTTTATTTTTTCATGATTTTTTTAATTATTTGATTTTTTTCAGCTTTTTTGTCTTTTGGAAAGGTTATTTTTTATGTTGCAATTAGCCTACTAACAAAAACAGTATATAGATCATAATGGATGGCTAAAAAGGGCACTTATTGCCTTCAATAATGGCCAACAGGCCAAGGTGGTGTTTACCACTGTGGGATTTTTGGGTAAACAATTATTGAAGTCTATTAATTAGCTTTGTAAAGTTTGTATGGAGCAAGGTATTGAGCTAAATATTGACCATTTAACTGGCTTCAATACACAAAAAACATTTCAGGAATGCAGATCTTCTAAACATTGATGAGTCACATAACAGACAGGTAGCTGATAGCTCAGTGCACAGTAGATCAATAGATGTACTACTTTTATGTCCTATAAATCTACCAGACTCTACCCTCTATACACACTGACTAGTACTGTAAAATGGGGTAACTTAGACCACTTTTTTTTATAAATGATGCCATTTTTTTACTAGCTAAATTAAACTTGAATTGAAACATGCAAAATACAGGTCTATACTCTAGCTTCACTCACCATAAATTGCTGGCTCCTGCCTCTCATAGTCTTTATGTAATTTCAAAAAAGTGATTGTCTTTGTTACCCCAGCTCTTGGGGTATCGTAGACCGGGTGGTAAAATCAATTATATTTTTTGGTAAAATAACTCCAAATAACTCCAGGTTTTGGAGCATTGTAGTAGAACTTTTCTAGTTACATATGCAAAAGACAAGCTTGAGGAAAGTGTCTTAGTTTGCAAATGGGAGGCGTCGCCCCATAGTGGGGAAAATGCGACTACCTAATGGCAGCCCTGACGGGGTAAATATTGACTGGCTTGGAAATTAAGTTAAAATTACCATATATAAGACTCTGTAGAGTCTGAAACATAAAGAAAAAACATAAATAGGCTGTCAAACATAAAATATGTTATATATGGTAATTTTATATCAACTTCCAAGCCGGCTATGTTACCCAGTCAGGGCTGACATTAGGTGGTCTAAGTTCCCCACTTGGGGGTGGTGCCCCCATTTGCAAACTATGACACTTTCCTAAAATTTGTCATTTGCATATGTAACTAGAAAAGTTCTACTACACTGCATCAAAACCTGGAGTTATTTAACCAAAAAATAAAAAAATTGGAGGGGGTACTCTGACAGGCTTTAAATAATAGCTTTTTTTTGTGGGTCACATTTTTAATTTCTTAACCTAATAGATATGCAAACTTTTTAAATCTTTCTATTGTGTTATGTAGCCTCAGTATTAGGCCTTTAATACCCATTGACAAAATTTTGCTATGTCAAAAAGTTCTTGAGTTTTGGGGGTTTTTGTTAAAAAAAACGAAAAGTGGTCTAAGTTACCCCGCCGGTCTAAGTTACCCCATTTTATGGCAGTGACTGAGTGACTGACTGCACTGTTCCCATTTAATTCAGACCAATAAAACAATACTAAACATAAACTAGCAATAACCAAACAAACCTCAAATAACTTGAAATGAGACTTAAGTTATGAGAAAAGCTAACACTTTGAAATAAACATGTGCATAATTCAAATATTTTATATCCATTCACTGCATTTAATTATTTCATATATAGTCTTATAATTGTAATTGTTTTGTTTCTAGTTTTAAATTCACATATTTAAAGATTGAAATTAAATATTTTAATTAGAATACTTGTATTAGGGTGGAAAATCTTTCTAATTGCCTAATAGGTCAATACAATCTCAACCTCTCAATATACAGGATGGGGTAGAACTGATTGAGCAGTTTTGAGGCAAAATAAAAGAGTAATGGAGGTACATAAAGAAGAAAGTTTATTTTCCTTGAGGTTAGCATAACATAGGTACCATTTAGAATACTTATGTTTTGAAAACAATATCTGGAAGATGGGGCCATTAGCTGCAAAACACTGTTGGAGTTGTTCTCAGAGGAGGGAGTAACCATAACAGTGAATTCTGATTGCTATGCTGAAATGTTGCAAAATTTCATGCAACCCAGGATGGAAAACATTGTTGAAAATGAAGCATTGGGAGACGTGTGGTTCCAGCAGGATGGGGCTACAGCTCACACAGCCCAAATGTTACTCAATGTTTTGAAACGCATGTTCCCAGACTCTGAGGGGTGATTTACAGTGGCCTGTAAGGTCACCTGATTTGAGCATTTGCAATTTCTTTCTTTGGGGACATCTAAGGGAAAGGGTGTTCAGAAGTCACCCTCACACCCTACCACAGCTAAGAGAACGGATTATTGTAGCAGAGGTTAAGGCCATACCTCGCCATATGTGTGAACGTGCTGTAGGAAACTTCCAAGAACGACTCCAACAGTGTGATGCAGCTAACAGACACCATCTTCCTGATATTGTTTTCAAAACATAAGTATTTTAAATGGTATGTTATGCTGACCTAGAGGAAAATAAAAACTTTCTTCTTTATGTACCTCTATTACTCTTTTATTTTGCCAACTGCTCAATTGGTTCTGCCTCACCATGTATAAGCTAGCTAACACATTTAAATTGCATATTGTGATCAATAAATAACAAATAGTCAAATAGCTGAAGAATACTTATAGCCTTAGAAGAATTAGCTAAGCTGCTAGCTATGTACAATGTATTGCAACACTTGATGCCTCTGTACCAAAAACACCAAAGTGGACCAACCGGGCCTTTTCGATCCCGAGTGCTACCATTTGCCTTTCAGTTTTGCAGTCTCCTGGGGTGCATCATCTGCGCATGTAACCTAATGGGGGGCAGCTATGCTGAGGGCAAACAAGGTGGGTGAACAGGCTTGAGTGCCTACTACACCAACAGTCAATTCAATTCAACATACAATTCATTGGAACCTAATACACATTAAAGGCAACAAGTTTATATTCCAATTTGTCATAGTACATTTATACTAAACCATTAATAACAATACCTCAAAATAAATTAAAGACTGCCACTCAATATATTTAAATGTATAAAAAATGAAAAAAATAAGAAAATCATGATTTTTTATAGAAAAACCAAATGATTTAATCACATGACTTAATAAGTTTGATTTAATTAATGCCAACCCTGGCCATTATAACTGCCACTTCATTACCCTTTACACCACAGTGCCCTTGCACCAATGGTAGTACTGTGGAGGCTTGTCTTTTGTGAATTAACTCTTGAATTTTGAAAACATACTCCCTGTATGAGGGGCTGGTGATGTTGTGCATGGCTTGCAATGCTGACCAGAAGTCTGATAACAGCAGAATATTCTCTGAGCTGAGCTTCGGGTTCAAGCAGCAGAACTTCAAGGCCTTGAGTATTGCAAAGAGTTTTGTACCGATGACTGTATGGGAAGGGTTCAGCTTCCATGTAGTGGCACTCTGAAGACTTGGTATGTAAATGGCTGCAGCTATAGAACCATTGCTATGCTTTGGTCTATCAGTGTAAATGTGTACATAGGATGGAAAATTTTTGTGGCAGTATTTGTTGAATGTACCCCTGTTAATGGCTGAGGGAGCATCATGGCTGCAGCTGCTTTGGTGGAAAGCTGAATGTGAGGTTCCAAACTGAGATGCAGAGGAATAGGCAAGATTTTAGGTGTTGGAATTCTTTTAAAGCTGGGTATGGCCAAGCTGGCTAGGCGGCCCCTGGCTCTTATCACAAAGTAGCTGTTGGCAAAATTATGCTCTGAAACTCCAACTTCATGGCAATCTCACTTTCCAATGTACCCTGAGACCGGCGCAAGATTTTTATGAACAAATTTAAAAAGAGGTAGTCAAACCTGATCTCCAGTGGGGCTATATAAGCTTCAATCTCCAGGGATGTAATAGGAGATGTGTTTCGGGCACCAAGAACAATTCTTAATGTGTTGGACTGCATAACTTTCAGTTCTTGCTTGTGTTTTGCAGGGATATCACAAAGTTTAAATAAAATGCTGCCATACTCAAATTTGCTGTGGATAAAACTTATATATACCTGACATAGTAGGCATCTTGAGGCACCCAAGCTGCTTCCCAAGAGCACTCGCAGAGATGCCAGTAGGCGTAGGCCCTCATTCTTCAGGTAAGAAATTTGTGCCTGAAATGTCAGTAAAGAGTTGGAGAGAACACTTTAGTGTGTTTACCGTGAACTGCCATTTTTCAAGCCAACAGCCCAGTGAATCTAAATAACTTTGCATCCCCTGCTGAGCATCTCCCACCGTTTTGGAGACAGCAACCAATGTGATGTCATCAGCGTAGAAGAGGATTTTCACTTGAGGGGATTTTGGGAGGTAACTCAGCATTATGTTGAAGGGTGTTGGAGAGAGAACTGCACCCTGGGGTCCCTCTATCAAAAGGTTTCATCTCAGAAAGGCATTTGCCAACCTGCACAGAGGTGGTCCTGTCCTTGAGGTAATGATACATCCATCAGATTAGTTGGGGGGTCAAACGTCAATTTGATCATCTTGTAGATGAGGCCTTGGTGCCATACACTTGCAAAAGCACCCTAGGTGTCGAGATAGATTACCAGTCTATGCTTTCCCTCCATAGTTGCCTGTCTAATGGTGTATGTTAGCACCGTCAAAACATCCATGGCACTCCTGCCATGTCTGTATCCCGTTTGAGTAGGTGGCAGTATGTGCTTGGTTTCAATGCAGTGTTCAATACTCCTTTGAATAATTCTCTTCTTAAGTTTACCTATGCATGACAGCAGGGTGATGGGTCTGTAGGAGCTGACTTGGGTTGGGTCCTTTCCTGGCTTGAGTAAGGGGCAGATGACTCCTTGTTTCCATGAAGCCGGCACCACTCCACTGACAAGACTGATGTTGAAAAGGTTGAGGAGCTCAATTTGATGCAATCCAGGCTCCTTGTTAGGAAGGCATTGGCAATCAGGTCATTCTCAGGTGAGGTATTCTTTACACACTGAATAGACATATGAAGTTCTTGAAGACCTCTTCTTCCACCTCTCCAATCACCTCCTCATCCCATATGCTTTCTTGAGCAGCAGTAAAGTCATGTGTGAAATGCTCAAGAAAAAGAGCTGCTATTTCATAATTTGTGGTGGTATGGTTGCCAATTGGAAGGTTTCTAGAGCCCGGTTTCCCACCAATGCTTTTAATTGCATGCCACACTCTGGATGAGGGTGTAGTGCTGCCCAGGGACTCCATGGCCATATTTTAGCTCTCTTTTTTTCTTTTTCAGAGCAATATGTTTTGCCAGTGCAACACAACGTTTGTAGCGTATCAAGTTTGAGGGAGTTGGATGGTTCCAGAGAAGGTTCTTTGCTCTTTTCCTCTCCTCAACAGCAACTTTGCACTCTTCGTCCCCCCATGGAGTGATGCAATGACATTATCTGCTGTTGGATGTCTTAGGGATGCATTGGCAATGCTGATTATTTTTTTGGGTAATACACTGATTGAGGGTTTCCACGTCAAGAGGAGCAGGCATTTCACTTGAAGGTTTGGTGCTTTGGAAAAACAAAGAGGTCTGCTTGGTCCAGTTGGCATGCTTGAGAGCCCATTTTTTGCATGGACTTTTGCTGCACTTGGCACACCCAAAGCCAAAGGTAATTTCTACAGGGAAGCGGTCGCTACCTATGTCATCATCCCGATGCTGCTCACCAAGGATACCCAAATTGTGAGTTGCCATGCAGAGGTCAAGAGTGGATGTTGAGCCAGTGTGGTAATCAATGTACATTGAAGTATCTGGATCATTGAGCAATATTAGATTGTGGATGTCTAGCAATCTGTCAATACTTCTGCCTGTGAAGTTGGACTTGTTGTGAGAGTCCCATAAAGGTGAATGCCCATTGAAGTCAACAATTAGAATGAAATTATTTCCAAGCTGATTGGTGTAGTGTTGCAATTTTTGAACTGAAAATTTTTGCAAGGGTTGTAGGCCTTCAGAATGCTGATGCTACCGGACTTGGTGAATATTTCCATGGCTTGGCACTCCAAATGCCCAGCTGGTAAAGGAATTATTTGCTTAGACTTAAATTTAACATCCTCCCTTATTAAAATTCTCAGGCCTCACCTTTCAATAGTTCTATGTAGCCACTGTGACTGATATCCAAGAAATTTTGGTTCATTTTTCTTTAGCCATGTTTTGCTTAAACAAACCAGATCTTGCTTTTTAGTGTACATATAGATCTTAAGTTCTGAAACTTTACCCTTGAGACCATTGCAGTTTAGTTGATAGATTTCAAGCTGGGACTCTATTTCAGTTGCTTGTTGTATGGAATTAAAATTTACAGCAGCCATTTGAATTTTCTTTTTCTTTGAGCTTCTGGTAGACTTATTCTGTCTCCTGTGAGTAGATTGTGATTCTTCTTTTTCAGGGACAGATGCAGTCTTGTAAGACTTCAATTTGTGGTTCACATCTTTTTTCTTGCAATTGTCTATGGGTAAGTCTGAAGAGCTGGGCCGGTTGGGGGTGCAAGATTCTATCAAAGATTCTTCATTAGTTGAAAATGGTACTGCAGCACTGGTGTTCCTGGAGTGAAGCTCTTCCAGTAAGGCTTCAGCAACACTGCTACAAAAGTGCTTCCTTGTGGCACTGATGGTCAGTAGTTCTTTTTCTTTCTTGTTCTCTTTGAGAGGTCTGTGAGAATGATTTCTTTCAAGAACTTACAGTTATAGTTGTTTCTGCAAGTTATATGCTGAATTTCTGGATCTCAATTTTGATAAAGTTGGTTAGCATCTCCATGGCATCTCACAATGATGGTTGTTCAGGGGTCAGATGGGTGGGGCTATGAGTCAGGTTGTGCCTCCTTGAAGACTGGGCCACTTGGCTGTAGGTATTCACTTCTGTTGATGTGGCTTGTGAACAAGCTGCTGTGGTAAGTGCTTGGGGATCTGTACACATCTGCTCGAGTTGTAGTTCCCTGGAAGGAAAATTCTTTTGGTGCACTTGTTACTTGTGGCAAATTTTTTACTGCCTGGCTGATTTGGTTCACATTGGTGTTATTATTTGAAAGAGGATTTCTGAACATCAAGTCAGTTTGCCTCCTGGCAGAATCATAGGACATGCCATCTCTTGTCAGCATGTCTATTGCCTTAGCTTGTGCATTGTATTGACATTCTCTATGACTGGCAATATCAGGTCCTCCACAATTTGCACATTTATAAGTGGTCGATGTGCACACTTCCTTTGAGTGATTTCCTGTGCAGATTAGACAGCTTACAGGTGCTGTGCATCCACTGGAGAGGTGCCTAGGTCTTTGACTTATGTAGCATCTGAGTACAGGTGGGTTGTAGATTCTTACTTTGTATGTGATAAATCAAAGAGGACTTTTTTCTGGGAGTTGGCTTCCTTCAAAATCCAATTTAAGGACCAGGGACTCTTCTTTTTTTTTCGACCCAGAAAATTTTGGCAGTCAGGTGATCTTGACTATTTTGCAGGGTTGTTTCTGTAGGTCTAGAAGCTTTCCTATGTGGACGTCCAGACCTACTGGTCCAATGACACCTCAGCAGGAATTGCCCAGATCCAATGTCGGTCTGTAACATTTGATTAGCCAGTTTCCAAGCTTGGTTAATGAAAGTAGTTTTTCCTGTTCCTGTTTTTCAGAGGGTTTAAATTCTATGTAATAATGTTGCACAATTCTATGTAATAATGTTGCGTACGTCATGGATTGAGGTATCCTAAATTATTTTTTTGTAGTTCTTTGTAGTTCTTTTGCAACTGTGATGGGGTAGGAGGAAGCCTGTTAAGGTGGATCCACAACTTCCTTACAAGTACAAGCTGTCGCAATTGGAAACTCGAAATCAAGAGAAGCGAAGGTGAAAAGCGGAGTTCCGCAGGGCTCAGTGCTTGGACCAATCCTCTTTCTCATCCACATTGCCGATATTGACTCAGAACTCACCCACGCATCTACATCGTCATTTGCGGATGATACAAGAGTGCTGATGAAGATCACAGATGGCCTAGACTGCGAGAGGTAACAGGATGATCAATCATCAATCTACGATTGGGCCCTAGTGAACAATATGCAGTTCAATGGCACCAAGTTCGAAGTAATGAGATACAGAGACCGCACAGAGATCAGGATGCAACATCACTACTTGGCATCAGATGGCACAGAAATTGAGGAGAAGCAACTAGTTCGAGATCTCGGAGTGTTGATGAGTACTGAAACCACATTCGATGCCCATATCAAGGAAATAGTTGCACACAGCCGGCAAAGGATGGGGTGGATATGGCGAACATTTCGAACGAGAGAAGCAGCACCAATGATTACACTCTTCAGAGCCCTCGTGCTCCCCAATCTTGAGTATTGCTGTCAGCTTTGGTCGCCACTCAAGGCGGATGTGGTGCGGAAACTGGAGGCAGTGCAGCGTACCTTCACGTACAGGATCAGTGGCATGAGGGAGCTGAACTTGAACTACTGGGGAAGGCTGAAACACCTGGAACTGTACTCACTGGAGAGAAGAAGGGAAAGGTATATCATACTGTACACTTGGAAGATGATAAACGAACTGGCGAGAGTGTTGAGAGTGAGACCTCCAAAATAATGACATATTACAACAAAAGAAGGGGGAGACTGTGCAGGATTCCCCCCATTTAATAACCGAGCCGCGGCCAGAGTACAGACTCTTCGTGAAGGATCACTGTCCGTGGTAGGACCGAGGCTCTTTAATGCCTTGCCAAAAGTGCTGAGAGGAGGAGAGGAGGGGAGTTCACCCTTGCAACATTCAAGAGACGACTGGACAAGTGGTTGAGAAAGATCCCAGACTGTCCAGTAATGGGAAACTACCCTTAGCAAGTGACAAGCAACAGCATCTTGCATCAGCTGGCCCAAAGGAGGGCAAATAGATGGAACACGTCCAACATTACATCCAACGATGACTCAGAGACGGAGGACGACGAAGGCGGCGCATCAGCGTGACCGTGGACTACGACGTCCTAAACTCATCATAAGGTCATAAGGTAAGGTAAGGGTAAGGAAATTTTTCTAATGTCAGGAAACAGCTGCTTGATTATCACTGTGTTATGGTTACCAGATGATTTATCGCTTGCATTTGTTGGGAATGCTTTATACTGTTTGTTTGGAAGACCGTCTAGGCTGTTAGTGCTAGCAGGAGTGGCTATTGATCTGATTTAGTTGTCTGATTCTTGTTCAGATTCTGTACCAATTTGTTGCTTGTGCCTGCTAGGATAAGAAACCTTTCCTGCAAGTCCATGCTTGATCTGGTTCTTCCGTCATTTCTATTGCCTTGGGCTTAGCTTGATAGCAGGTGATGTCTTCATCTGATTGATGTGAAGATGGTTGAAGTCCAGATTGCAGGAGAGGGCCAGCAGTATCTTGTGATGAAATTTCCGCAACAATATTCTCGTCATCACCGCTAGGGCTAGGCATGTTAGACTCAGAGTCTGACATAATGGATGTGTTTTTACCAATCTCAAGCTACAGCTATCACTAGTAATGCAAAAAATAAAGTATATGCCATTAGAAATATGACAAGTTTATAGAGCAAATAGTTGAACAAAAACAAAACAAAATACATTTTATCCCCAGTAGTGATATAAAGATTAAGTATAGGCTAGTATTGATTTAACAATTTTACATAGCAATTTGTTAATGCAAAACAGAGCCAAAACAGTTTTGATATTGATAACAAAAGCAATGGTTATATTTAAGCTACAAAACTGTGCAGGAATTCTACCTAATTGGTCTTGAGACATAAAATATAAACTTAAGACATTTGCATTTTGCAGTATATGTTTGATTCTAAAATATGACAAAATATTAATAATAAATAAATAAGTACAGATGACAAGTTACACAATGTTGTAGCCAAGGTTTCAAAAGAATAATTCAGCCTTAATTAGAAAATAATAATGTTGAAATACAATGCAAGAATTTTTACTGCCTAACCTTGGCTGGCCCACAAACCTACTCCTACCTCCTGCCACTTCTCATAAAGAGAAGAAGAGGAGGTCAGCGAAAGGCAGCCAGGCTATTGACGCTGGATGGACCCTTCACTAAATATACTCCTGGTATATATAGTAATCCAAGATCAAGTAATATGTGATTTATAGATGATTATTTGCCAGTTAACTTTATGAATTCAAGGGTAATAGACCCTAGAGATGTTTACTTAATGAACACAGCTGACTCTCTCCAACCAAGTACCAATGGCAGCACTCACAAGTCACAACACAGCTTCCACTGAAAAAACTGTTCTGAACCATGCTTACGCAAGTCTGGAAATTGCAGCAGATCAAATCAAACTCATTTACCTGATTTAGTATAGCAGCGTCATGGTTGATTAGACTTAGCCCACCACCAATTCATGTAATTTTCTTAAACTGTTTGGGAGATTTCTTACAACTGATCATTTGAATTTGACCCAATCTATCTAAGCCTACTATGATGATAAAAAGCTGTTTTTATAACCCAAATAAATGTCTTGATAAACTTTTTTTCATCTCAATTGCAATTAATAGGACAAATTAATAAAATCAATTAAATTGAGCAACAAATAAAACTAGTGATTTTTAAATGGACTCTCGAAATAGTTGCCATGTGAATAAATGAATCTCCGGAGACTTTGCTGACAAGTGGTCTATAGAATAGAATAGAAGTGTCAGCACTGAAGAAATAAGCCTATGGCCTGTTGCCAATTCTTGTTTTTTTGTGACTTGATTCACAAGGGATCTGGCCTTTGAAACCCAATCATTCCATAACTGACAATTGATTGAGATAGCTGCTGGACTTATTGCCCAGACTATAAGGTGCTAGGTGTTTCAAGACTGAAGATATGGTCCTTCATAGCTTTGCCTAGTATGTTCTTGAAGGCGCTCATACTCAGAGTGTCAACGATGCTTTCAGAGAGATTGTTTCACATATCGGTGACTCAAAGCGAGAAAAAATGTTGCACGGATGTGTTACAACGCAGCTTTTATGGTTTATAGCCATGGCCTCTGGTGTTGGTTCTTGTTTCAAATTCTAGTAATCCTTCTGGGGCCTTGTTTAAACCGTGGGTATACTAGCATACTTCAATGAGGTCACCACACAGACGTTGAAGTGGAGGCTTGGAAGCTTCATAATTTTTAATCTTTTTCATAAGGCTTGCCTTTTAATCCTGGAATTATCCTTGTTGCATGTCTTTGAACACTATCAATGAAATTTTTGTCATTTTCCAGTTCTGGTGACCACACTGCATTTCCAAACTCTAGGTTTGGATGCACGACAGCGACAAACAACAGCTTCATCACTTTTGCATCTATGTACTCAAAAGAGCATCTGATTAGTGCAAGAAGTCGATTGGCTTCACTAACTTGAGCTTCAATATGCTTAGAAAATTTCAACTCGTTGTCAACATTAACTTCCAAATCTTTTTCTATTGTCAACTTCGACATCACTCCATCATTGCAAAGATGTCTTCTCATACTGTACTCTTGCTGTTCATTCTTCTTGCCAAGGTGGATTACTTTGCATATGTCAGCATTAAAACGCAGCTGCCACTCACCAGCCCAGTCAACCAAACTGTCAAGATCACCTTATAACTGAACTTTTTGTGACGTATTCCTCACTGTATTATGAACGTTTGTGTCATCAGCATACATTGAGCACACGCTATACACAGCTTATGGCAGATCATTTATAAACGCAACTAATGAAACAGGTCCAAGAACGCTTCCTTTCGGCACGCCGCTGCACACTGAAGCTCAGTGTGATGCAGTCCCATTAATATTGACATGTTGTCGTCTTCCTACTAGGAAAGATTTGATGTATTTGAGTACATTACTCTCAATTCCTAAAGACTTCAATTTACCCAACAGCCGCTCGTGTGGGACACTGTCAAATGCCTTGTCAAATCGAGGTACTGTAAATGCTGATGTCTGTTGCACACACGTTCTACCAGGCGTGCTGTAATGTCGTTATGCAATCCAATGTTGTGTGAACTGACAAATTCATCATTGATGGTTGGTGTTATATCTAGGTTGACTATTCGCTGCTGTGATCCAGCACATCAGGGACAATCATGCCGCAACAGTCCCTTTTCACACATATAATTTCAACATTACCTGCATACAAACAGCTCAATATAATAATACAAATCACATCAATAACACACCTAGTCAATTCAATCACCAGCGCACTCTTTTCACATCATAACCAATTCACTCACCACAAACAACTCCATCATTAAGGCATATACAATATATACTCACAGTTCTATATCTTATCACTTCTAAAAACAATCAATTTCAAAAAGCCATCATTAAAATAGCACACTTCCACCAAAACAACTCCTGTAAAGAATTCCAATACTCACAGTCACAATTCATATCTAATCAATTGCAACATTAGACAGCACTCAAGCAATCATCAGCTCACTCTGCCAATATCGTATTTAAACTCAAACGCAATTCCGAAAACATCAAAAGAATTGACCACTTCCATATATTTTAAAACCTTGCCTACTCTCTCTGTATTTCACATTGTTGATTTTGCCTAAACTTGTCTAGCTTTTCCCCATCTACCATAATCTATGTAACCATAATTATTTATACCTTACCTTATCCAACCTTACCTAACCT